>NC_088411.1:48724261-48764261 GCF_034236695.1 Oncorhynchus nerka
GGCTCCAGTCCCATCATCAAACTGTTTTAGAGACTGACAGACAGGGTCAGGTAGTGCTCTAGTCCCAACATCAAACTTTTTTAGAGACTGACAGACAGGGTCTGGTAGTGCTCCAGTCCCAGCAACATCAAACTGTTGTAGAGACTGACAGACAGGGTCTGGTAGGGCTCCAGTCCCAACATCAAACTGTTTTAGAGACTGAAAGACATGGTCTGGTAGTGCTCCAGTCCCAGCAACATCAAACGGTTTTAGAGACTGACAGACAGGGTCTGGTAGTGCTCCAGTCCCAGCAACATCAAACTGTTGTAGAGACTGACAGACAGGGTCTGGTAGGGCTCCAGTCCCAACATCAAACTGTTTTAGAGACTGACAGACAGTGTCTGGTAGTGCTCCAGTCCCAGCAACATCAAACTGTTGTAGAGACTGACAGACAGGGTCTGGTAGGGCTCCAGTCCCAACATCAAACTGTTTTAGACACTGAAAGACATGGTCTGGTAGTGCTCCAGTCCCAGCAACATCAAACTGTTTCAGAGACTGACAGACAGGGTCTGGTAGTGCTGCAGTCCCAACATCAAACTGTTTTAGAGACTGACAGACAGGGTCTGGTAGGGCTCCAGTCCCAACATCAAACTGTTTTAGAGACTGACAGACAGGGCCTGGTAGGGTTCAGGTCCCAACATCAAACTGTTTTAGAGACTGACAGACAGGGTCTGGTAGTGCTCCAGTCCCAGCAACATCAAACTGTTGTAGAGACTGACAGACAGGGTCTGGTAGGGCTCCAGTCCCAACATCAAACTGTTTTAGAGACTGACAGACAGTGTCTGGTAGTGCTCCAGTCCCAGCAACATCAAACTGTTGTAGAGACTGACAGACAGGGTCTGGTAGGGCTCCAGTCCCAACATCAAACTGTTTTAGAGACTGAAAGACATGGTCTGGTAGTGCTCCAGTCCCAGCAACATCAAACTGTTTCAGAGACTGACAGACAGGGTCTGGTAGTGCTGCAGTCCCAACATCAAACTGTTTTAGAGACTGAAAGACAGGGTCTGGTAGGGCTCCAGTCCCAGCAACATCAAACTGTTTTAGAGACAGACAGACAGGGTCTGGTAGGGCTCCAGTCCCAACATCAAACTGTTTTAGAGACTGACAGACAGGGTCTGGTAGGGCTCCAGTCCCAACATCAAACTGTTTTAGATACTGACAGACAGGGTCTGGTAGGGTTCCAGTCCCAACATCAAACTGTTTTAGAGACTGACAGACAGGGTCTGGTAGGGCTCCATTCCCAACATCAAACTGTTTTAGAGACTGACAGACAGGGTCTGGTAGGGCTCCAGTACCAGCAACATCAAACTGTTTTAGAGACTGACAGACAGGGTCTGTTAGGGCTCCAGTCCCAACATCAAACTGTTTTAGAGACTGACAGACAGGGTCTGGTAGGGCTCCAGTCCCAACATCAAACTGTTTTAGAGACTGGCAGACAGGGTCTGGTAGTGGTCCAGTCCCAACATCAAACTGTTTTAGAAACTGACGAACAGGGTCTGGTAGGGCTCCAGTCCCAACATCAAACTGTTTTAGAGACTGACGGACAGTGTCTGGTAGGGCTCCAGTCCCAACATCAAACTGTTTTAGAGACTGGCAGACAGGGTCTGGTAGTGCTCCAGTCCCAGCAACATCAAACTGTTGTAGAGACTGACAGACAGGGTCTGGTAGGGCTCCAGTCCCAACATCAAACTGTTTTAGAGACTGACAGACAGTGTCTGGTAGTGCTCCAGTCCCAGCAACATCAAACTGTTGTAGAGACTGACAGACAGGGTCTGGTAGGGCTCCAGTCCCAACATCAAACTGTTTTAGAGACTGAAAGACATGGTCTGGTAGTGCTCCAGTACCAGCAACATCAAACTGTTTTAGAGACTGACAGACAGGGTCTGTTAGGGCTCCAGTCCCAACATCAAACTGTTTTAGAGACTGACAGACAGGGTCTGGTAGGGCTCCAGTCCCAACATCAAACTGTTTTAGAGACTGGCAGACAGGGTCTGGTAGTGGTCCAGTCCCAACATCAAACTGTTTTAGAAACTGACGAACAGGGTCTGGTAGGGCTCCAGTCCCAACATCAAACTGTTTTAGAGACTGACGGACAGTGTCTGGTAGGGCTCCAGTCCCAACATCAAACTGTTTTAGAGACTGGCAGACAGGGTCTGGTAGTGCTCCAGTCCCAGCAACATCAAACTGTTGTAGAGACTGACAGACAGGGTCTGGTAGGGCTCCAGTCCCAACATCAAACTGTTTTAGAGACTGACAGACAGTGTCTGGTAGTGCTCCAGTCCCAGCAACATCAAACTGTTGTAGAGACTGACAGACAGGGTCTGGTAGGGCTCCAGTCCCAACATCAAACTGTTTTAGAGACTGAAAGACATGGTCTGGTAGTGCTCCAGTCCCAGCAACATCAAACTGTTTCAGAGACTGACAGACAGGGTCTGGTAGTGCTGCAGTCCCAACATCAAACTGTTTTAGAGACTGAAAGACAGGGTCTGGTAGGGCTCCAGTCCCAGCAACATCAAACTGTTTTAGAGACAGACAGACAGGGTCTGGTAGGGCTCCAGTCCCAACATCAAACTGTTTTAGAGACTGACAGACAGGGTCTGGTAGGGCTCCAGTCCCAACATCAAACTGTTTTAGAGACTGACAGACAGGGTCTGGTAGGGTTCCAGTCCCAACATCAAACTGTTTTAGAGACTGACAGACAGGGTCTGGTAGGGCTCCAGTCCCAACATCAAACTGTTTTAGAGACTGACAGACTGGGTCTGGTAGGGCTCCAGTACCAGCAACATCAAACTGTTTTAGAGACTGACAGACAGGGTCTGTTAGGGCTCCAGTCCCAACATCAAACTGTTTTAGAGACTGACAGACAGGGTCTGGTAGGGCTCCAGTCCCAACATCAAACTGTTTTAGAGACTGGCAGACAGGGTCTGGTAGTGGTCCAGTCCCAACATCAAACTGTTTTAGAAACTGACGAACAGGGTCTGGTAGGGCTCCAGTCCCAACATCAAACTGTTTTAGAGACTGACGGACAGTGTCTGGTAGGGCTCCAGTCCCAACATCAAACTGTTTTAGAGACTGGCAGACAGGGTCTGGTAGTGCTCCAGTCCCAGCAACATCAAACTGTTGTAGAGACTGACAGACAGGGTCTGGTAGTGCTCCAGTCCCAGCAACATCAAACTGTTTCAGAGACTGACAGACAGGGTCTGGTAGTGCTCCAGTCCCAGCAACATCAAACTGTTTCAGAGACTGACAGACAGGGTCTGGTAGTGCTGCAGTCCCAACATCAAACTGTTTTAGAGACTGAAAGACAGGGTCTGGTAGGGCTCCAGTCCCAGCAACATCAAACTGTTTTAGAGACTGACAGACAGGGTCTGGTAGTGCTGCAGTCCCAACATCAAACTGTTTTAGAGACTGAAAGACAGGGTCTGGTAGGGCTCCAGTCCCAGCAACATCAAACTGTTTTAGAGACTGACAGACAGGGTCTGGTAGGGCTCCAGTCCCAACATCAAACTGTTTTAGAGACTGACAGACAGGGTCTGGTAGGGCTCCAGTCCCAACATCAAACTGTTTTAGAGACTGACAGACAGGGTCTGGTAGGGTTCCAGTCCCAACATCAAACTGTTTTAGAGACTGACAGACAGGGTCTGGTAGGGCTCCAGTCCCAACATCAAACTGTTTTAGAGACTGACAGACAGGGTCTGGTAGGGCTCCAGTCCCAACATCAAACTGTTTTAGAGACTGACAGACAGGGTCTGGTAGGGCTCCAGTCCCAACATCAAACTGTTTTAGAGACTGACAGACAGGGTCTGGTAGGGCTCCAGTCCCAACATCAAACTGTTTTAGAGACTGACAGACAGGGTCTGGTAGGGCTCCAGTGCCAGCAACATCAAACTGTTTTAGAGACTGACAGACAGGGTCTGTTAGGGCTCCAGTCCCAACATCAAACTGTTTTAGAGACTGACAGACAGGGTCTGGTAGGGCTCCAGTCCCAAAATCAAACTGTTTTAGAGACTGGCAGACAGGGTCTGGTAGTGGTCCAGTCCCAACATCAAACTGTTTTAGAAACTGACGAACAGGGTCTGGTAGGGCTCCAGTCCCAACATCAAACTGTTTTAGAGACTGACAGACAGGGTCTGGTAGGGCTCCAGTCCCAACATCAAACTGTTTTAGAGACTGGCAGACAGGGTCTGGTAGTGGTCCAGTCCCAACATCAAACTGTTTTAGAAACTGACGAACAGGGTCTGGTAGGGCTCCAGTCCCAACATCAAACTGTTTTAGAGACTGACGGACAGTGTCTGGTAGGGCTCCAGTCCCAACATCAAACTGTTTTAGAGACTGGCAGACAGGGTCTGGTAGTGCTCCAGTCCCAGCAACATCAAACTGTTGTAGAGACTGACAGACAGGGTCTGGTAGTGCTCCAGTCCCAGCAACATCAAACTGTTTCAGAGACTGACAGACAGGGTCTGGTAGTGCTCCAGTCCCAGCAACATCAAACTGTTTCAGAGACTGACAGACAGGGTCTGGTAGTGCTGCAGTCCCAACATCAAACTGTTTTAGAGACTGAAAGACAGGGTCTGGTAGGGCTCCAGTCCCAGCAACATCAAACTGTTTTAGAGACTGACAGACAGGGTCTGGTAGTGCTGCAGTCCCAACATCAAACTGTTTTAGAGACTGAAAGACAGGGTCTGGTAGGGCTCCAGTCCCAGCAACATCAAACTGTTTTAGAGACTGACAGACAGGGTCTGGTAGGGCTCCAGTCCCAACATCAAACTGTTTTAGAGACTGACAGACAGGGTCTGGTAGGGCTCCAGTCCCAACATCAAACTGTTTTAGAGACTGACAGACAGGGTCTGGTAGGGTTCCAGTCCCAACATCAAACTGTTTTAGAGACTGACAGACAGGGTCTGGTAGGGCTCCAGTCCCAACATCAAACTGTTTTAGAGACTGACAGACAGGGTCTGGTAGGGCTCCAGTCCCAACATCAAACTGTTTTAGAGACTGACAGACAGGGTCTGGTAGGGCTCCAGTCCCAACATCAAACTGTTTTAGAGACTGACAGACAGGGTCTGGTAGGGCTCCAGTCCCAACATCAAACTGTTTTAGAGACTGACAGACAGGGTCTGGTAGGGCTCCAGTACCAGCAACATCAAACTGTTTTAGAGACTGACAGACAGGGTCTGTTAGGGCTCCAGTCCCAACATCAAACTGTTTTAGAGACTGACAGACAGGGTCTGGTAGGGCTCCAGTCCCAAAATCAAACTGTTTTAGAGACTGGCAGACAGGGTCTGGTAGTGGTCCAGTCCCAACATCAAACTGTTTTAGAAACTGACGAACAGGGTCTGGTAGGGCTCCAGTCCCAACATCAAACTGTTTTAGAGACTGACAGACAGGGTCTGGTAGGGCTCCAGTCCCAACATCAAACTGTTTTAGAGACTGGCAGACAGGGTCTGGTAGTGGTCCAGTCCCAACATCAAACTGTTTTAGAAACTGACGAACAGGGTCTGGTAGGGCTCCAGTCCCAACATCAAACTGTTTTAGAGACTGACGGACAGTGTCTGGTAGGGCTCCAGTCCCAACATCAAACTGTTTTAGAGACTGGCAGACAGGGTCTGGTAGTGCTCCAGTCCCAGCAACATCAAACTGTTGTAGAGACTGACAGACAGGGTCTGGTAGTGCTCCAGTCCCAGCAACATCAAACTGTTTCAGAGACTGACAGACAGGGTCTGGTAGTGCTCCAGTCCCAGCAACATCAAACTGTTTCAGAGACTGACAGACAGGGTCTGGTAGTGCTGCAGTCCCAACATCAAACTGTTTTAGAGACTGAAAGACAGGGTCTGGTAGGGCTCCAGTCCCAGCAACATCAAACTGTTTTAGAGACTGACAGACAGGGTCTGGTAGTGCTGCAGTCCCAACATCAAACTGTTTTAGAGACTGAAAGACAGGGTCTGGTAGGGCTCCAGTCCCAGCAACATCAAACTGTTTTAGAGACTGACAGACAGGGTCTGGTAGGGCTCCAGTCCCAACATCAAACTGTTTTAGAGACTGACAGACAGGGTCTGGTAGGGCTCCAGTCCCAACATCAAACTGTTTTAGAGACTGACAGACAGGGTCTGGTAGGGCTCCAGTCCCAACATCAAACTGTTTTAGAGACTGACAGACAGGGTCTGGTAGGGTTCCAGTCCCAACATCAAACTGTTTTAGAGACTGACAGACAGGGTCTGGTAGGGCTCCAGTCCCAACATCAAACTGTTTTAGAGACTGACAGACAGGGTCTGGTAGGGCTCCAGTCCCAACATCAAACTGTTTTAGAGACTGACAGACAGGGTCTGGTAGGGCTCCAGTCCCAACATCAAACTGTTTTAGAGACTGACAGACAGGGTCTGGTAGGGTTCCAGTCCCAACATCAAACTGTTTTAGAGACTGACAGACAGGGTCTGGTAGGGCTCCAGTCCCAACATCAAACTGTTTTAGAGACTGACAGACAGGGTCTGGTAGGGCTCCAGTACCAGCAACATCAAACTGTTTTAGAGACTGACAGACAGGGTCTGTTAGGGCTCCAGTCCCAACATCAAACTGTTTTAGAGACTGACAGACAGGGTCTGGTAGGGCTCCAGTCCCAACATCAAACTGTTTTAGAGACTGGCAGACAGGGTCTGGTAGTGGTCCAGTCCCAACATCAAACTGTTTTAGAAACTGACGAACAGGGTCTGGTAGGGCTCCAGTCCCAACATCAAACTGTTTTAGAGACTGACGGACAGTGTCTGGTAGGGCTCCAGTCCCAACATCAAACTGTTTTAGAGACTGGCAGACAGGGTCTGGTAGTGGTCCAGTCCCAACATCAAACTGTTTTAGAGACTGACAGACAGGGTCTGTTAGGGCTCCAGTCCCAACATCAAACTGTTTTAGAGACTGACAGACAGGGTCTGTTAGGGCTCCAGTCCCAACATCAAACTGTTTTAGAGACTGACGGACAGGGTCTGGTAGGGCTCCAGTCCCAACATCAAACTGTTTTAGAGAAGGACGGACAGGGTCTGGTAGTGCTCCAGTCCCAACATCAAACTGTTTTAGAGACCGGCAGACAGGGTCTGGTAGTGGTCCAGTTCTCCCTGTCAGAATAACCAACAGAGGACGTGGAAACCATATCAACTCCTGTAGTAATGGCTCTATGCTTATTGTGAGTAATCTAATGCATGTTTCTTTAACTCCGCATTCTAGTTGACACAGACATGCTCAGGAAAGTGACATCAAAACTTAAGCCTTCTACCTGCCTTCTCAATCCTATTCCCACCACCTTCTTCAAAACAGTTTTTAATTGCATATGTGAAGAAGTGCAAGCTATTGTTAATCATAACCCACTGGACTAACAACTGCTATGGTGAAACCCTTTCTGAGGAAAAGCCGTTTCTCTCTCAGGGTTATACAGAGAGACTCATCCATGCTTTAATTACAAGCAGGCTTCACTACTGTAATGCTCTCCTGTCTGCTCTACCCAAGAAAGCCATTGGTCAACTGCAAAACATATAGAATGCTGTAGCACGGGGACTGACCAAGACCAGATGGAGAGCAGACATTACACCGGTCTTAAGATCTCTGCACTGGCTGCCTGTCAGTTTTAGAATATATTTTAAGATTCTTCTATTGGCTTTTAAATCCATCCACGATGTCAGACATGCTTTAGGTTCTGTACCCAGTGGGTCCCTCAGGTCTTCTGGTTTTGGCCTTTTTTCTTGTTTTTAGCTTTGCTTTTTCTCAGGTAGATTTGTAGTTGTTCAGTTTGTGTCATTAATTTGTTTCTTATCTTATGTTTGTAGTAAATATTTCAGATTTTATTTTCATAGTGTTTTTCCCTGTAAAGCACATTGTGTTGTATTCCATGTCTGAAATGTGCTGTATAAATAAAGCTTGATTTGATTTAGTCCCCAATCACGTGGGGTTTGTTTACAAGCACACAACGATGAGAGACCAGAGCCTTGTGAGTCACAACGATGAGAGACCAGAGCCTTGTGAGTCACAACGATGAGAGACCAGAGCCTTGTGAGTCACAACGATGAGAGACCAGAGCCTTGTGAGTCACTCACTGTTGTAGCAGGCGCCAGGTGATCTAATTTCAGTAGGGAATTCCCAACTAAATGTCTGCCAGCTAGATATCCTAGAATCCTCTCCTGGAGAATCCTCTCCTGGTGAATCGTCTCCTGGAGAATCCTCTCCTGGGGAATCCTCTCCTGGGAAATCCTCTCCTGGGGAATCCTCTCCTGAGAATCGTGTCCTGGGGAATCGTCTCCTGGGGAAACCTCTCCTGGATAATCGTCTCCTGGACAATCGTCTACTGGACAATCCTCTCCTGAGGAATCGTCTCCTGGGGAATCCTCTCCTGGGGAATCCTCTTCTGGAGAATCCTCTCCTGGAGAATCCTCTCCTGGGGAATCCTGTCCTGGGGAATCCTCTCCTGGGGAATCCTCTCCTGGATAATCGTCTCCTGGACAATCCTCTCCTGAGGAATCGTCTCCTGGGGACTCGTCTCCTGGGGACTCGTCTCCTGGGGAATCCTCTCCTGGGGAATCCTCTCCTGGGAAATCCTCTCCTGGGGAATCCTGTCCTGGATCATTGTGTGCAGCAAACTGGGAGTAGTTGTATAATTGTATTGGTGCTTTTTTAGTTTTTTAAATTTTCAGTGTCATTCTTTTTGTTTTTTTACCTTGTGTTTTGTTGTGTAGTAAATATTTCAGTTTTTATTTTCATTTCATTGTTTTTTTTTTTTTGTGTTAAAATCCACTTCTGAAATGTCCTGTATAAATAGAGCTTGATTTGATTACAGACAATATGTTGAGATGAGGAACGGAATTTAGTTGTTGCAGGGTTGTTCTAAGACAGTAAATGTATTGTTGTGTACGAGAGCGATTGTGGTGCCATTTCTCCTCAATCAAAATCAAATGTTATTGGTCACATACACGTGTTTAGCAGATGTTATTGCGGGTGTAGCGAAATGCTTGTGTTTCTAGCTCCAACAGTGGAGTAATATCTAAAAAGTCATATCAAGCAGTTTCACAACATATACCCCAAATACACGTAAATCTAAGTAGTAATGAATGAATAATATATAAACATGTCAGAGCAGCATTGGACTAAGATACAGTGGCACAGTATAGAGTACAGTATATACATATGAGATGGGTGGAATAGTATAGAGTACAGTATATACATATGAGATGGGTGGCATAGTATAGAATACAGTATATACATATGAGATGGGTGGAATAGTATAGAGTACAGTATATACATATGAGATGGGTGGCATAGTATAGAATACAGTATATACATATGAGATGGGTGGAATAGTATAGAACACAGTATATACATATGAGATGGGTGGAATAGTATAGAATACAGTATATACATATGAGATGGGTGGCATAGTATAGAATACAGTATATACATATGAGATGGGTGGAATAGTGATGCAGTATAGAATACAGTACATACATATGAGATGGGTGGCATAGTATAGAATACAGTATATACATATGAGATGGGTGGAATAGTATAGAGTACAGTATATACATATGAGATGGGTGGAATAGTGATGCAGTATAGAATACTGTATATACATATGAGATGGGTGGAATAGTATAGAGTACAGTATATACATATGAGATGGGTGGAATAGTATAGAATACAGTATATACATATGAGATGGGTGGAATAGTATAGAATACTGTATATACATATGAGATGGGTGGCATAGTATAGAGTACAGTATATACATCTCTGAGATGGGTGGAATAGTATAGAATACTGTATATACATATGAGATGGGTGACATAGTATAGAGTACAGTATATACATCTCTGAGATGGGTGGAATAGTATAGAATACTGTATATACATATGAGATGGGTGGCATAGTATAGAGTATATACATCTCTGAGATGGGTGGAATAGTATATACATCATATGAGATGGGTGGCTGAGATGGGTGGAATAGTATAGAATACTGTATATACATATGAGATGGGTGGAATAGTATAGAGTACAGTATATACATATGAGATGGGTGGAATAGTATAGAGTACAGTATATACATATGAGATGGGTGGCATAGTATAGAGTACAGTATATTCATATGAGATGGGTGGAATAGTATAGAATACAGTATATACATATGAGATGGGTGGAATAGTGATGCAGTATAGAATACTGTATATACATATGAGATGGGTGGAATAGTATAGAGTACAGTATATACATATGAGATGCGTGGAATAGTATAGAGTACAGTTTATTTTTTTATTTTTTATTTCACCTTTATTTAACCAGGTAGGCTAGTTGAGAACAGGTTCTCATTTGCAACTGCGACCTGGCCAAGATAAAGCATAGCAGAGTGAACAGACAACACAGAGTTACACATGGAGTAAACAATTAACAAGTCAATAACACAGTAGAGAAAAAAAGGGGAGTCTATATACAATGTGTGCAAAAGGCATGAGGAGGTAGGCGAATAATTACAATATTGCAGATTAACACTGGAGTGATAAATGATCAGATGATCATGTACAGGTAGAGATATTTGTGTGCAAAAGAGCAGAAAGGTAAATAAATAAAAACTGTGGGGATGAGGTAGGTGAAAATGGGTGGGCTATTTACCAATAGATTATGTACAGCTGCAGCGATCGGTTAGCTGCTCAGATAGCTGATGTTTGAAGTTGGTGAGGGAGATAAAAGTCTCCAACTTCAGCGATTTTTGCAAATCGTTCCAGTCACAGGCAGCAGAGTACTGGAACGAAAGGCGGCCGAATGAGGTGTTGGCTTTGGGGATGCTCAATGAGATACACCTGCTGGAGCGCGTGCTACGGATGGGTGTTGCCATCGTGACCAGTGAGCTGAGATAAGGCGGAGCTTTGCCTAGCATGGCCTTGTAGATGACCTGGAGCCAGTGGGTCTGGCGACGAATATGTAGCGAGGGCCAGCCGACAGGACATACAAGTCGCAGTGGTGGGTAGTATAAGGTGCTTTAGTGACAAAACGGATGGCACTGTGATAAACTGCATCCAGTTTGCTGAGAAGAGTGTTGGAAGCCATTTTGTAGATGACATCGCCGAAGTCGAGGATAGGTAGGATAGTCAGTTTTACTAGGGTAAGCTTGGCAGCGTGAGTGAAGGAGGCTTTGTTGCGGAATAGAAAGCCGACTCTTGATTTGATTTTCGATTGGAGATGTTTGATATGGGTCTGGAAGGAGAGTTTGCAGTCTAGCCAGACACCTAGGTACTTATAGGTGTCCACATATTCAAGGTCGGAACCATCCAGTGTGGTGATGCTAGTCGGGCAAGCGGGTGCAGGCAGCGATCGGTTGAAAAGCATGCATTTGGTTTTACTAGCGTTTAAGAGCAGTTGGAGGCCACGGAAGGAGTGTTGTATGGCATTGAAGCTCGATTGGAGGTTAGATAGCACAGTGTCCAATGACGGGCCGAAAGTGTATAGAATGGTGTCGTCTGCGTAGAGATGGATCAGGGAATCGCTCGCAGCAAGAGCATTGATATACACAGAGAAAAGAGTCGGCCCGAGAATTGAACCCTGTGGCACCCCCATAGAGACTGCCAGAGGACCGGACAACATGCCCTCCGATTTGACACACTGAACTCTGTCTGCAAAGTAATTGGTGAACCAGGCAAGGCAGTCATCCGAAAAGCCGAGGCTACTGAGTCTGCCGATAAGAATATGGTGATTGACAGAGTCGAAAGCCTTGGCAAGGTCGATGAAGACGGCTGCACAGTACTGTCTTTTATCGATGGCGGTTATGATGTCGTTTAGTACCTTGAGTGTGGCTGAGGTGCACCCGTGACCGGCTCGGAAACCAGATTGCATAGCGGAGAAGGTACGGTGGGATTCGATATGGTCAGTGACCTGTTTGTTGACTTGGCTTTCGAAGACCTTAGATAGGCAGGGCAGAATGGATATAGGTCTGTAACAGTTTGGGTCCAGGGTGTCTCCCCCTTTGAAGAGGGGGATGACTGCGGCAGCTTTCCAATCCTTGGAGATCTCAGACGATATGAAAGAGAGGTTGAACAGGCTGGTAATAGGGGTTGCGACAATGGCGGCGGATAGTTTCAGAAATAGAGGGTCCAGATTGTCAAGCCCAGCAGATTTATACGGGTCCAGGTTTTGCAGTATATACATATGAGATGGGTGGAATAGTATAGAGTACAGTATATACATATGAGATGGGTGGAATAGTATAGAATACAGTAGAATACAGTATATACATATGAGATGGGTGGCATAGTATAGAGTACCGTATATTCATATGAGATGAGTAATGCAGTATTTACACACAATTAAAGTGACTAAGATACCGTAGAATAGTATAGAGTACAGTTGATATATATGAGATGAGTAATACAAGATACAGAGAATGTATTAAAGTGGCTAGTGATCCATTTCCTTGAAGTGGCCAGTGATTCCTAATCTATTTCTATAGACAGTCGCATCTGATGTCTATAGGCAGCAGCCTCTGATGTGCTGGAGATGGCTGTTTAACAGTCAGTGGTGTAGTATACAATACAATACAGTTTAAATATATGAGATGGGTGATGCAATATGTAAACACAATTTAAAAGTGACTAATATACCGTAGAATAGTATAGAATACAGTTTATACATGTGAGATGAGTAATGCCAGATACGGAAACATTATTAAAGTGGCCAGTGATCCATTTCTAAAAATGGCCAGTGATTCCTAATCTATTTCTATAGACAGTCACATCTGATGTGTTAGTGATGGCTGTTTAGCAGTCTGATGGCCGTAAGATAGAAGCTATTTTTCAGTCTCTCGGTCCCATTTGGCAGTTGCCATACCAGGCTGTGATAGGATGCTCTCAATTCTGCATCTGTAAGGGTTTTAGGTGTTAAGCCAAATTTCTTTAGGTTTTCACTCCAACCCTGTTCCTGGAGACCTACCCTCCTGTAGGTTGTCACTATAACAAACCTGGTTCAGCTATTCTACTAGCTTATCTACTAGCTAATTATTTGAACCGAGTGTGCTAGATTAGGGTTGATGTGAACCTATAGGACAGTATCTCTCCAGGAACAGGGTTGGAGTGAAAACCTACAGGAGGGTTTCTCTCCAGGAACAGGGTTGGAGTGAAAACCCACAGGAGGGTATCTCTCCAGGAACAGGGTTGGAGTGAAAGCCTACAGGAGGGTATCTCTCCAGGAACAGGGTTGGAGTGAAAACCTACAGGAGGGTATCTCTCCAGGAACAGGGTTGGAGTATAAACCTACAGGACAGTACCTCTCCAGGAACAGGGTTGGAGAGCCCTGATATAGAATCACCATAAAATAAAGATGGATATTTTCTATCAGTCTTTTGAAATTTGTCTTCCATTATGGATTCACAGAATATATGTACATAAACTGTGCTCTGTAGCATCAACCAGATGCTAGACAATCAGACATCCAAACAATGTTTGTTAATTTGTCCAAATCTAAAATACAGGGGAGTGTACACTATTTAATGCTAACTCAAGATAACTGGTTATTCAACAACAATGTCACATGGTGTAATTAACAACAACAAAAATGTATAAAACAATGTAGTACAGTTCAGTGTGTCCGAGTGTTTCTCAGGTGTCGAGTGCAGAGAACGGTAGCTACAGATTGTTACAGCAGATATTGTGATTTAGTTGCTGACGTCTAGTCTATTTATTTCAAGTCATCTCTCATTGATGGAGACAGGTGGGTGTCAACCCCAAAGTGTTGCATGTCAAGATGACAAAGACCTGCCTCGATCATTAAGACACGATGGCAGCCTGTCTCGATCAATAAGACACGATGGCAGCCTGTCTCGATCAATAAGACACGATGGCAGCCTGCCTCGATCAATAAGACACGATGGCAGCCTGTCTCGATCAATAAGACACGATGCCAGCCTGCCTCGATCAATAAGACACGATGGCAGCCTGTCTCGATCAATAAGACACGATGGCAGCCTGTCTCGATCAATAAGACACGATGGCAGCCTGTCTCGATCAATAAGACACGATGGCAGCCTGCCTCGATCAATAAGACACGATGGCAGCCTGTCTCGATCAATAAGACACGATGCCAGCCTGCCTCGATCAATAAGACACGATGGCAGCCTGTCTCGATCAATAAGACTCGATGGCAGCCTGTCTCGATCAATAAGACACGATGGCAGCTTGTCTCGATCGATAAGACACGATGGCAGCCTGTCTCGATCAATAAGACACGATGGCAGCCTGTCTCGATCGATAAGACACGATGGCAGCCTGCCTCGATCGATAAGACACGATGGCAGCCTGTCTCGATCGATAAGACACGATGGCAGCCTGTCTCGATCAATAAGACACGATGGCAGCCTGCCTCGATCGATAAGACACGATGGCAGCCTGTCTCGATCGATAAGACATTATGGCAGCCTGTCTCGATCGATAAGACACGATGGCAGCCTGCCTCGATCGATAAGACACGATGGCAGCCTGTCTCGATCGATAAGACACGATGGCAGCCTGTCTCGATCGATAAGACACGATGGCAGCCTGTCTCGATCGATAAGACACGATGGCAGCCTATCTCGATCGATAAGACACGATGGCAGCCTGCCTCGATCGATAAGACACGATGGCAGCCTGTCTCGATCAATAAGACACGATGGCAGCCTGCCTCGATCGATAAGACACGATGGCAGCCTGTCTCGATCAATAAGACACGATGGCAGCCTGTCTCGATCGATAAGACACGATGGCAGCCTGTCTCGATCAATAAGACACGATGGCAGCCTGTCTCGATCAATAAGACACGATGGCAGCCTGTCTCGATCAATAAGACACGATGGCAGCCTGTCTCGATCAATAAGACACGATGGCAGCCTGTCTCGATCAATAAGACACGATGGCAGCCTGTCTCGATCAATAAGACACGATGGCAGCCTGTCTCGATCAATAAGACACGATGGCAGCCTGTCTCGATCAATAAGACACGATGGCAGCCTGTCTCGATCAATAAGACACATATTGGTGGATTACTTTATAATAACGGAGCATTTTCTAAATTCAAACGGACCCTATTGCAACTGGACACGGATATTTTATGAAACTCCTGTTTCCCGAATCAAGGACGAAGACGGCCTCGCTAAGGTTGGTTGAAAATTCAAACAGTAGCTATCCTGTAACTCCCAGTAGTGGATACCAAAAAATATTTTGTTAAATCACATTATCTGGGGTAACAATCTGTAGCTAAGAGAACTGGTGATCAGCAGATGATGGGAGAGCTGGTCATGATGGAATTTCCATTCCAAATGAACATACAGTAAGTTCAAGGAATACTTGTACAGCTGTGTGTTGTCATGATCAAACTCCCATTCAGCTCCTCGTGAGTCATCTGCTTGAAACACGGCATAAAGTCTAATCCCTCGAGAGGGATACAGTTCTGCTACAATGACACACACAGGCAAAGGAATTATGTTTCTGTATCTAGAATATCTAGAATCCACTCCAGGAAGAAGACCAGGCCCCACACGGTAATGTCTGTAAGACAAAAATCTAAAACAATTGTACTCTTATGTACAGTTTGAACAACAGTTTAACTTTACCAACATTAGGATGTATTAACATTAGGATAGACTAGTTGAGCAGACATGTGCACAGATATTACATGTACAGCAATATCTAGCCTAATATAAAGAAATCTGGAATAACCTTCAACCTTTGCACAGCGACCACACCGTACAAATGAGCCTAGGTAGGTAGGCAGACAGTATCTACCTAAAACCATGTCTATCAGGCATGCTTAGGCAAATCTTTTCATAGCAAAACCAGCTTCAGGTTGTATTTTTGCTTCTACACACTGTTTGCTAGTAAACTAGCTAGCTAGCTGGCTGGCTATACAATACTTGTTATTTACATCTGTTTGGAATCCTATCTTGCATCAATGGCATACTTATACTTATCTACTACTATAACTTACAGTGGCTGATGTTACATAGCTAGCTATTAAAATGAATTGCAGTGGCTGATGTTACATAGCTAGCTAGTCAAATGAATTACAGTGGCTGATGTTACATAGCTAGCTAGTCAAATGAATTACAGTGGCTGATGTTACATAGCTAGCTAGTCAAATGAATTACAGTTCCTGATGTTACATAGCTAGCTAGTCAAATGAATTACAGTGGCTGATGTTACATAGCTAGCTAGTAAAATTATTTACACTTGCAAAATTACAAATGCGAGGTGTGGCACATAAGTTAGCAGGCGCCAGGCTAACTATCACGTGTGCTCCTTCTCATTAAGGTGCACACCTGTCACCATCGTTACGCGCATTAGCGCAATATGACACTTACCTGGACTCCATCACCTCCTTGATTACCTGCCCTATATATGTCACTCCCCTTGGGTCCTTCGCCAGTCTTCATTGTTTCTGTTTCAGTTTCTGTTGTTCGTGTTTGTTGTTTTGAGTTGCGTTTTCACTCCCTGAACATGCTTCCCAACTCTCAGCGCATGTCGTTACAGTACTGGGAAGCATCAGGATTTTTTTTGTTGTGTTGGAGGTGATGTTGAGGGTGTTGAGTCTGGGTATCAGGACCGAGGCAACCGGGAAGGTCTCAGCCGACTCATCAGGCTCTCACTCCTCAGCCGGCTCATCGGTCTCACACTCCTCAGCCAGTTCGTCAGATTTCTGCATCTCAGCGGAGGCGACCGGTCAGCTCCTAAACCCCAGCATCTTCCCTGTGGTTGGCGTCCTGCATCTGGAGCCAGGGAGGGGGTACTGTCACCTATGTCACCTAAGCTGGATCAACAGGTACCCACGCCTTAGTAGAGGTGACCTGTCCGCTCCTGATCCCAACAATTGTCATCCTGGTCGGTGAGGGGGGAGCTGGTTCTGTCACGTGTGCCCCCTCTCCGGGCCTCTAGGTCACCAGGCTGCTCATTAAGGCGGACACCTATCACCAGCATTACGCGCATTAGCGCAATATGACACTCACCTGGACTCCATCACCTCCTTGATTACCTGCCCTATATAAACTCAGCAGTCCATGAGGAGGAGATGCACTGCAGTACTTAATGCAGCTGGTGGCCACACCAGATTCTGACTGTTACTTTTGATTTTGACCCCCCCCTTTGTTCAGGGGACACATTATTCAATTTATGTTAGTCACATGAGACATAAACTGAACAAGTTCCACAGACATGTGACTAACAGAAATGGAGGTGTTCAGAACTTGGTTAAGGGCAGAGAAAGCTTGTTGGACACTAAGAAAACTTTGTTGTAGAGCGTTTAACACAAAATCCGGGGAGGGGCCAGCTGAGTTTAAGACTGTATCATCTGCATTTAAGTGGATGAAAGAGTTTCCTACTGCCTGAACTATGTTGTTGATGTAAATTGAGAACAACGTGGGGCCTAGGATTGAGCTTTGGGGTACTCCCTTGGTGATAGGCAGCGGCTGAGACAGCAGATGTTCTGACTTTATACAACCTTAAAGAAGAAAGGGTCTAAACCAGATTTTTTTTTTTCGGGTCAAGTTGAATGTGCTCATTTAGCACCTCGTACTCAGTGACCACCTGCAGAGAGAAACCTTGGGACAGGGAAAAAGAGGGAGGAGCATCGGGGCTAGTCACATTAGAAGGGGTGAGAGATGTGGAAATGTTGGACGGGCAAGGAGGCAGAGTCAAATAGAAATCCTGACTTAATGAAGTGGTGATTAAAGAGCTCAGCCATGTCCTTCTTGTCAGTAACAACCACTTCTTCATCATTAAGGGACATGAGCAGCTGTGAGGAGGAGGGTTTATTCTCCTGGTCTTTAACCCTTTTCCAGAACTTCTTGGAGTTAAACCCACAGAGAGAGAACTGCTCCTTAAAGAAACTAATTTAGGCCTTCCGGATGAGTGCACTTTTTCTTATTTTCCTGAACGACAGCCAGTGCCGAGCCTTTCGCCAAATGCAATTCTTGAGGTGGAGTAACTCTGCAAGATCACGGTCGAACCAAGGGCTGAACATGTTTTTCATTCTCATTTTCTTTATGGGGGCGTGTTTGTTAAAAATTCTTAGGGATAGAGGGCAGTATTTGGAAGTTTGGATGAAAAGCAAACTCAAAGTAAACTGCCTGTTACTCAGGCCCAGAAGCTAGGATATGTATATGCATTGTAGATTTGGATAGAAAACGCTCTAAAGTTACCAAAACTGTTAAAATAATGTATGTGAGTATAACAGAACTGATATAGCATGCAAGAACCCGAGGAGAATCCATCGGGAAATATTTGTTTTGGAGGTGACACCATTTAAAATGCCTGTCTATGGGGAAATCAATGGAATACCTTCCAGATTGCAGTCCCTAGGGCTTCCAGCAGATGTCATCAGTCGTTAGAGTTTTAGTCTTTTTTGACAAATTAGCTAGAATTTGTAGTGGCTTCCATTAGTGTTGGAAAATGTTTAATGCTTTTGTGCGCGGGGCGCTGTTCTCCAGTAATCACATGGTGTGCTTTTGCCGCAAAGCCTTTTTGACATCTGACAATGCAGTTGAATTAACAAGAAGTTATTAAGCTTTTAAACGATGTAAGACACTTGTATTTTCATTCAGGTTTAATATTACGAATGTTGTATTTTGAAATTTGCGCACTGCAATTTCACTGGATGTTGGCCAGGTGGGAAAGCAATATCACTGAAAAAATCAAAAAAGAAGATGCAAGCGTCTTTGACAGAGGGGATCAAGTTGATTCTATACCATATTCCAGAGTGCAGGTCATGAAGGAAGGCTTGACCATATTCCAGAGGTCATGAAGGAAGGCTTGACCATATTCCAGAGGTCATGAAGGAAGGCTTGACCATATTCCAGAGGTCATGAAGGAAGGCTTGACCATATTCCAGAGGTCATGAAGGAAGGCTTGACCATATTCCAGAGGTCATGAAGGAAGGCTTGACCATATTCCAGAGTGCAGGTCATGAAGGAAGGCTTGACCATATTCCAGAGGTCATGAAGGAAGGCTTGACCATATTCCAGAGGTCATGAAGGAAGGCTTGACCATTAATGTTTTTTAGCAAGCGTCTATGACAAATCAGGACAGGACGTTTCAGTGAGCAGCCATTACGAACACAGGCTGTAAAACAGTGATCACTAAGGTCATTACAGAAAACACCAGACTGATACCTATCAGGATTATTTTTGAGGATTACATCAAGGAGAGTAGCCTTTTCTGGGTGTTTGGAGTCAGACCTTGTGGGATTGGTAATAATCTGAGAAAGATTTAGGGAGTCCCATTGCTTTAGGACTTGGTCAGGTGGTTTAAACATGTCGCAGTTTAGGTCATCTAGCAGGACAAATTCAGATTTAGTGTATGGGGCCAGGAGGGAGTTTAGGGCAGGTAGGGTACAGGCCAGAGGACGACAACACCCAGCAAGAGTCAAAGATAGAGCTATTTGAAAGTGTAATGCTTAAAACCAGTAAAATAAAAAGATATTATGTGTTGGAATACTTGGGAACAGATTTCTAAAATGAAAATCACTTTGAGCTGGATACAAAGGCCTACATGAGAAATGTGGAATGTGGCAACGATCAGACAATGTTTTCTCATGTTGGGTACTATTATAAATTACCATCCCTCATTTTAATTACATTTACATTTAAGTCATTTAGCAGACGCTCTTATCCAGAGCGACTTACAAATTGGTGCATTCACCTTATGACCTCCAGTGGAACAGTAGTGCATCTAAATCTTTTCAGGGGGAGGGGGGGTGAGAGGGATTACTTTATCCTATCCTAGGTATTCCTTAAAGAGGTGGGGTTTCAGGTGTCTCCGGAAGGTGGTGATTGACTCCGCTGTCCTGGCGTCGTGAGGGAGTTTGTTCCACCATTGGGGGGCCAGAGCAGCGAACAGTTTTGACTGGGCTGAGCGGGAACTGTACTTCCTCAGTGGTAGGGAGGCGAGCAGGCCAGAGGTGGATGAACGCAGTGCCCTTGTTAATATGATACGATATGAGTGACTTGTTATAACGTGTACTTTTGAGTTAAGCTATAAACTAAACTATGTATGAGCTAAACCTTTAAATCTGACTCATGTTAGTTGGTTTTGAGTAGCTGAGTGTGTGTGTGTGTGTGTGTGTGTGTGTGTGTGTGTGTGTGTGTGTGTGTGTGTGTGTGTGTGTGTGTGTGTGTGTGTGTGTGTGTGTGTGTGTGTGTTTGCGTGTATAATCTTAGTGTCAGTGCGTCAGCTGTGATCATGATCAAGGCCAGGTGGTCCATTCAAAATAGACCCTATTCCCTACGTAGTACATTACCTTTGACTAGGGCCCATAGGGATTAGGGTGCCATTTGGGAGGGAAACCTGCTTTTCTGGCTCGGTAGACTTTGGCAGCTCATTCTACTTGGCAGATCCAACCACCCACCCACCCACCCACCTATCCACCCACACCCACCCACCCACCCACCCACCCACACACACACACACACACACACACACACACACACACACACACACACACACACACACACACACACACACACACACACACACACACACACACACACACGTCAGATCCATGCTCAACCACATAGGACATGATTTAAGGTAGGGAACACTATGCATTGGGTTTAATAGATTATTCATTCAATGGTGTATGTCACAAATAGAGTCCCATTCCCTACATAGTGCAGTTCTGACCAGAGACCTATGGGAGCACTATGGGAGCACTATGGGAGCACTATGGGAGCACTATGGGAGCACAATTTGAGCACTATGGGAACACTATGGGAGCACAATTGGAGACCTGTGGGAACAGTATGGGGGACATATGGGAGCACAATGGGAGACCTGTGGGAACAGTATGGGGGACCTATGGGAGCACAATGGGAGAACTATGGGAACAGTATGCGGGACCTATGGGAGCACAATTGGAGACCTGTGGGAACAGTATGGGTGACCTATGGGAGCACAATGGGAGCACAATGGGAGACCTGTGGGAACAGTATGGGGGACCTATGGGAACAGTATGGCGGACCTATGGGAGCACAATGGGAGACCTGTGGGAACAGTATGGGGGACCTATGGGAACAGTATGGGAGACCTATGGGAGGACAATTGGAGACCTATGGGAACAGTATGGGAGACCTATGGGAGGACAATTGGAGACCTATGGGAACAGTATGGGAGACCTATGGGAGGACAATTGGAGACCTATGGGAACAGTATGGGGGACCTATGGGAACAGTATGGGAGACCTATGGGAGGACAATTGGAGACCTATGGGAACAGTATGGGGGACCTATGGGAGGACAATTGGAGACCTATGGGAACAGTATGGGGGACCTATGGGAGGACAATTGGAGACCTATGGGAACAGTATGGGGGACCTATGGGAGGACAATTGGAGACCTATGGGAACAGTATGGGGGACCTATGGGAGGACAATTGGAGACCTATGGGAACAGTATGGGGGACCTATGGGAACAGTATGGGGGACCTATGGGAACAGTATGGGGGACCTATGGGAACAGTATGAGGGACCTATGGGAACAGTATGGGGGACCTATGGGAACAGTATGGGAGACCTATGGGAACAGTATGGGGGACCTATGGGACCACAATTGGGGACCTATGGGAACAGTATGGGGGACCTATGGGAACAGTATGGGGGACCTATGGGACCACAATGGGAGACCTATGGGACCACAATGGGAGACCTATGGGAACAGTATGGGAGACCTATGGGAACAGTATGGGGGACCTATGGGAGCACAATGGGAGACCTATGGGAACAGTATGGGAGACCTATGGGACCACAATGGGAGACCTATGGGACCACAATGGGAGACCTGTGGGAACAGTATGGGGGACCTATGGGACCACAATGGGAGACCTGTGGGAACAGTATGGGAGCACAATGGGAGACCTGTGGGAACAGTATGGGAGCACAATGGGAGACCTGTGGGAACAGTATGGGACCACAATGGGAGACCTGTGGGAACAGTATGGGACCACAATGGGAGACCTGTGGGAACAGTATTTGGACCACAATGGGAGACCTGTGGGAACAGTATGGGGGACCTATGGGAACAGTATGGGGGACCTATGGGAACAGTATGGGGGACCTATGGGACCACAATGGGAGACCTGTGGGAACAGTATGGGAGGACAATGGGAGACCTATGGGAACAGTATGGGGGACCTGTGGGAACAGTATGGGGGACCTATGGGACCACAATGGGAGACCTGTGGGAACAGTATGGGGGACCTTATGGGACCACAATGGGAGACCTGTGGGAACAGTATGGGACCACAATGGGAGACCTGTGGGAACAGTATGGGACCACAATGGGAGACCTGTGGGAACAGTATGGGACCACAATGGGAGACCTTGGGAACAGTATGGGACCACAATGGGAGACCTGTGGGAACAGTATGGGACCACAATGGGAGACCTGTGGGAACAGTATGGGACCACAATGGGAGACCTGTGGGAACAGTATGGGAGGCCTATGGGAACAGTATGGGGGACCTATGGGAACAGTATGGGAGACCTGTGGGAACACAATGGGAGACCTATGGGAACAGTATGGGGGTCCTATGGGAACAGTATGGGGGACGTATGGGACCACAATGGGAGACCTGTGGGAACAGTATGGGAGCACAATGGGAGACCTATGGGAACAGTATGGGGGACCTGTGGGAACAGTATGGGGGACCTATGGGACCACAATGGGAGACCTGTGGGAACAGTATGGGGGACCTATGGGAGCACAATGGGAGACCTGTGGGAACAGTATGGGAGCACAATGGGAGACCTGTGGGAACAGTATGGGACCACAATGGGAGACCTGTGGGAACAGTATGGGACCACAATGGGAGACCTGTGGGAACAGTATGGGACCACAATGGGAGACCTGTGGGAACAGTATGGGGGACCTATGGGAACAGTATGGGGGACCTATGGGACCACAATGGGAGACCTGTGGGAACAGTATGGGAGGACAATGGGAGACCTATGGGAACAGTATGGGGGACCTGTGGGAACAGTATGGGGGACCTATGGGACCACAATGGGAGACCTGTGGGAACAGTATGGGGGACCTATGGGAGCACAATGGGAGACCTGTGGGAACAGTATGGGAGCACAATGGGAGACCTGTGGGAACAGTATGGGAGCACAATGGGAGACCTGTGGGAACAGTATGGGACCACAATGGGAGACCTGTGGGAACAGTATGGGACCACAATGGGAGACCTGTGGGAACAGTATGGACCACAATGGGAGACCTGTGGGAACAGTATGGGAGCACAATGGGAGACCTGTGGGAACAGTATGGGACCACAATGGGAGACCTGTGGGAACAGTATGGGACCACAATGGGAGACCTGTGGGAACAGTATGGGACCACAATGGGAGACCTGTGGGAACAGTATGGGACCACAATGGGAGACCTGTGGGAACAGTATGGGAGACCTATGGGAACAGTATGGGGGAGCTATGGGAACAGTATGGGAGACCTATGGGAACACAATGGGAGACCTATGGGAACAGTATGGGGGTCCTATGGGAACAGTATGGGGGACCTATGGGACCACAATGGGAGACCTGTGGGAACAGTATGGGAGCACAATGGGAGACCTATGGGAACAGTATGGGGGACCTGTGGGAACAGTATGGGGGACCTATGGGACCACAATGGGAGACCTGTGGAAACAGTATGGGGGACCTATGGGACCACAATGGGAGACCTGTGGGAACAGTATGGGAGCACAATGGGAGACCTGTGGGAACAGTATGGGAGCACAATGGGAGACCTGTGGGAACAGTATGGGACCACAATGGGAGACCTGTGGGAACAGTATGGGACCACAATGGGAGACCTGTGGGAACAGTATGGGACCACAATGGGAGACCTGTGGGAACAGTATGGGACCACAATGGGAGACCTATGGGAACAGTATGGGGGACCTATGGGAACAGTATGGGGGACCTATGGGAACAGTATGGGGGACCTATGGGAACAGTATGGGAGACCTATGGGAACAGTATGGGGGACCTATGGGACCACAATTGGGGACCTATGGGAACAGTATGGGGGACCTATGGGAACAGTATGGGGGACCTATGGGACCACAATGGGAGACCTATGGGACCACAATGGGAGACCTATGGGAACAGTATGGGAGACCTATGGGAACAGTATGGGGGACCTATGGGAGCACAATGGGAGACCTATGGGAACAGTATGGGAGACCTATGGGACCACAATGGGAGACCTATGGGACCACAATGGGAGCACAATGGGAGACCTGTGGGAACAGTATGGGAGCACAATGGGAGACCTGTGGGAACAGTATGGGACCACAATGGGAGACCTGTGGGAACAGTATGGGACCACAATGGGAGACCTGTGGGAACAGTATGGGACCACAATGGGAGACCTGTGGGAACAGTATGGGGGACCTATGGGAACAGTATGGGGGAACTATGGGACCACAATGGGAGACCTGTGGGAACAGTATGGGAGGACAATGGGAGACCTATGGGAACAGTATGGGGGACCTGTGGGAACAGTATGGGGGACCTATGGGACCACAATGGGAGACCTGTGGGAACAGTATGGGGGACCTATGGGACCACAATGGGAGACCTGTGGGAACAGTATGGGAGCACAATGGGAGACCTGTGGGAACAGTATGGGACCACAATGGGAGACCTGTGGGAACAGTATGGGACCACAATGGGAGACCTGTGGGAACAGTATGGGACCACAATGGGAGACCTGTGGGAACAGTATGGGAGCACAATGGGAGACTTGTGGGAACAGTATGGGACCACAATGGGAGACCTGTGAGAACAGTATGGGACCACAATGGGAGACCTGTGGGAACAGTATGGGACCACAATGGGAGACCTGTGGGAACAGTATGGGACCACAATGGGAGACCTGTGGGAACAGTATGGGAGACCTATGGGAACAGTATGGGGGACCTATGGGAACAGTATGGGAGACCTATGGGAACACAATGGGAGACCTATGGGAACAGTATGGGGGTCCTATGGGAACAGTATGGGAGACCTATGGGAACAGTATGGGAGACCTATGGGAACAGTATGGGGGACCTATGGGAACAGTATGGGGGACCTATGGGACCACAATGGGAGACCTGTGGGAACAGTATGGGAGCACAATGGGAGACCTATGGGAACAGTATGGGGGACCTATGGGACCACAATGGGAGACCTGTGGGAACAGTATGGGGGACCTATGGGACCACAATGGGAGACCTGTGGGAACAGTATGGGAGCACAATGGGAGACCTGTGGGAACAGTATGGGAGCACAATGGGAGACCTGTGGGAACAGTATGGGACCACAATGGGAGACCTGTGGGAACAGTATGGGACCACAATGGGAGACCTGTGGGAACAGTATGGGACCACAATGGGAGACCTGTGGGAACAGTATGGGACCACAATGGGAGACCTATGGGAACAGTATGGGGGACCTATGGGAACAGTATGGGGGACCTATGGGAACAGTATGGGGGACCTATGGGAACAGTATGGGGGACCTATGGGAACAGTATGGGGGACCTATGGGAACAGTATGGGGGACCTATGGGAACAGTATGGGAGACCTATGGGAACAGTATGGGGGACCTATGGGACCACAATTGGGGACCTATGGGAACAGTATGGGGGACCTATGGGAACAGTATGGGGGACCTATGGGACCACAATGGGAGACCTATGGGACCACAATGGAAGACCAATGGGAACAGTATGGGAGACCTATGGGAACAGTATGGGGGACCTATGGGAGCACAATGGGAGACCTATGGGAACAGTATGGGAGACCTATGGGACCACAATGGGAGACCTATGGGACCACAATGGGAGACCTGTGGGAACAGTATGGGAGCACAATGGGAGACCTATGCGAACAGTATGGGGGACCTGTGGGAACAGTATGGGGGACCTATGGGACCACAATGGGAGACCTGTGGGAACAGTATGGGGGACCTATGGGAACAGTATGGGAGCACAATGGGAGACCTGTGGGAACAGTATGGGAGCACAATGGGAGACCTGTGGGAACAGTATGGGACCACAATGGGAGACCTGTGGGAACAGTATGGGACCACAATGGGAGACCTGTGGGAACAGTATGGGACCACAATGGGAGACCTGTGGGAACAGTATGGGGGACCTATGGGAACAGTATGGGGGACCTATGGGAACAGTATGGGGGAACTATGGGACCACAATGGGAGACCTGTGGGAACAGTATGGGAGGACAATGGGAGACCTATGGGAACAGTATGGGGGACCTGTGGGAACAGTATGGGGGACCTATGGGACCACAATGGGAGACCTGTGGGAACAGTATGGGGGACCTATGGGACCACAATGGGAGACCTGTGGGAACAGTATGGGACCACAATGGAACAGATGGGACCAATGGGAAACCTGGGAACAGTATGGGACCACAATGGGAAACCTGTGGGAACAGTATGGGACCACAATGGGAGACCTGTGGGAACAGTATGGGACCACAATGGGAGACCTGTGGGAACAGTATGGGACCACAATGGGAGACCTGTGGGAACAGTATGGGACCACAATGGGAGACCTGTGGGAACAGTATGGGACCACAATGGGAGACCTGTGGGAACAGTATGGGACCACAATGGGAGACCTGTGGGAACAGTATGGGAGACCTATGGGAACAGTATGGGGGACCTATGGGAACAGTATGGGAGACCTATGGGAACACAATGGGAGACCTATGGGAACAGTATGGGAGCACAATGGGAGACCTGTGGGAACAGTATGGGAGACAATGGGAGACCTGTGGGAACAGTATGGGACCACAATGGGAGACCTGTGGGAACAGTATGGGACCACAATGGGAGACCTGTGGGAACAGTATGGGACCACAATGGGAGACCTGTGGGAACAGTATGGGACCACAATGGGAGACCTGTGGGAACAGTATGGGAGACCTATGGGAACAGTATGGGGGACCTATGGGAACAGTATGGGAGACCTATGGGAACACAATGGGAGACCTATGGGAATAATATGGGGGTCCTATGGGAACAGTATGGGGGACCTATGGGACCACAATGGGAGACCTGTGGGAACAGTATGGGAGCACAATGGGAGACCTATGGGAACAGTATGGGGGACCTGTGGGAACAGTATGGGGGACCTATGGGACCACAATGGGAGACCTGTGGGAACAGTATGGGGGACGTATGGGACCACAATGGGAGACCTGTGGGAACAGTATGGGGGACCTATGGGAACAGTATGGGGGACCTATGGGAACAGTATGGGAGACCTATGGGAACAGTATGGGGGACCTATGGGAACACAATGGGAGACCTATGGGAACAGTATGGGGGACCTATGGGAACACAATGGGAGACCTATGGGAACAGTATGGGGGACCTATGGGAACACAATGGGAGACCTGTGGGAACAGTATGGGAGCACAATGGGAGACCTGTGTGAACAGTATGGGAGCACAATGGGAGACCTGTGGGAACAGTATGGGAGCACAATGGGAGACCTGTGGGAACAGTATGGGACCACAATGGGAGACCTGTGGGAACAGTATGGGACCACAATGGGAGACCTGTGGGAACAGTATGGGACCACAATGGGAGACCTGTGGGAACAGTATGGGACCACAATGGGAGACCTGTGGGAACAGTATGGGAGACCTATGGGAACAGTATGGGGGACCTATGGGAACAGTATGGGAGACCTATGGGAACACAATGGGAGACCTATGGGAACAGTATGGGGGTCCTATGGGAACAGTATGGGGGACCTATGGGACCACAATGGGAGACCTGTGGGAACAGTATGGGAGCACAATGGGAGACCTATGGGAACAGTATGGGGGACCTGTGGGTACAGTATGGGGGACCTATGGGACCACAATGGGAGACCTGTGGGAACAGTATGGGGGACCTATGGGACCACAATGGGAGACCTGTGGGAACAGTATGGGAGCACAATGGGAGACCTGTGGGAACAGTATGGGAGCACAATGGGAGACCTGTGGGAACAGTATGGGACCACAATGGGAGACCTGTGGGAACAGTATGGGACCACAATGGGAGACCTGTGGGAACAGTATGGGACCACAATGGGAGACCTGTGGGAACAGTATGGGACCACAATGGGAGACCTATGGGAACAGTATGGGGGACCTATGGGAACAGTATGGGGGACCTATGGGAACAGTATGGGGGACCTATGGGAACAGTATGGGGGACCTATGGGAACAGTATGGGAGACCTATGGGAACAGTATGGGGGACCTATGGGACCACAATTGGGGACCTATGGGAACAGTATGGGGGACCTATGGGAACAGTATGGGGGACCTATGGGACCACAATGGGAGACCTATGGGACCACAATGGGAGACCTATGGGAACAGTATGGGAGACCTATGGGAACAGTATGGGGGACCTATGGGAGCACAATGGGAGACCTATGGGAACAGTATGGGAGACCTATGGGACCACAATGGGAGACCTATGGGACCACAATGGGAGACCTATGGGAACAGTATGGGAGACCTATGGGAACAGTATGGGGGACCTATGGGAGCACAATGGGAGACCTATGGGAACAGTATGGGAGACCTATGGGACCACAATGGGAGACCTATGGGACCACAATGGGAGACCTGGGGAACAGTATGGGAGCACAATGGGAGACCTATGGGAACAGTATGGGGGACCTGTGGGAACAGTATGGGGGACCTATGGGAACAGTATGGGGGACCTATGGGAACAGTATGGGGGAACTATGGGACCACAATGGGAGACCTGTGGGAACAGTATGGGAGGACAATGGGAGACCTATGGGAACAGTATGGGGGACCTGTGGGAACAGTATGGGGGACCTATGGGACCACAATGGGAGACCTGTGGGAACAGTATGGGGGACCTATGGGACCACAATGGGAGACCTGTGGGAACAGTATGGGAGCACAATGGGAGACCTGTGGGAACAGTATGGGAGCACAATGGGAAACCTGTGGGAACAGTATGGGACCACAATGGGAGACCTGTGGGAACAATATGGGACCACAATGGGAGACCTGTGGGAACAGTATGGGAGGACAATGGGAGACCTATGGGAACAGTATGGGGGACCTGTGGGAACAGTATGGGGGACCTATGGGACCACAATGGGAGACCTGTGGGAACAGTATGGGGGACCTATGGGACCACAATGGGAGACCTGTGGGAACAGTATGGGAGCACAATGGGAGACCTGTGGGAACAGTATGGGAGCACAATGGGAGACCTGTGCGAACAGTATGGGACCACAATGGGAGACCTGTGGGAACAGTATGGGACCACAATGGGAGACCTGTGGGAACAGTATGGGACCACAATGGGAGACCTGTGGGAACAGTATGGGAGCACAATGGGAGACCTGTGGGAACAGTATGGGACCACAATGGGAGACCTGTGGGAACAGTATGGGACCACAATGGGAGACCTGTGGGAACAGTATGGGACCACAATGGGAGACCTGTGGGAACAGTATGGGACCACAATGGCAGACCTGTGGGAACAGTATGGGAGACCTATGGGAACAGTATGGGGGACCTATGGGAACAGTATGGGAGACCTATGGGAACACAATGGGAGACCTATGGGAACAGTATGGGGGTCCTATGGGAACAGTATGGGGGACCTATGGGACCACAATGGGAGACCTGTGGGAACAGTATGGGAGCACAATGGGAGACCTATGGGAACAGTATGGGGGACCTGTGGGAACAGTATGGGGGACCTATGGGACCACAATGGGAGACCTGTGGGAACAGTATGGGGAACCTATGGGACCACAATGGGAGACCTGTGGGAACAGTATGGGAGCACAATGGGAGACCTGTGGGAACAATATGGGAGCACAATGGGAGACCTGTGGGAACAGTATGGGAGCACAATGGGAGACCTGTGGGAACAGTATGGGACCACAATGGGAGACCTGTGGGAACAGTATGGGACCACAATGGGAGACCTATGGGAACAGTATGGGGGACCTATGGGAACAGTATGGGGGACCTATGGGAACAGTATGGGGGACCTATGGGAACAGTATGGGGGACCTATGGGAACAGTATGGGGGACCTATGGGAACAGTATGGGAGACCTATGGGAACAGTATGGGGGACCTATGGGACCACAATTGGGGACCTATGGGAACAGTATGGGGGACCTATGGGAACAGTATGGGGGACCTATGGGACCACAATGGGAGACCTATGGGACCACAATGGGAGACCTATGGGAACAGTATGGGAGACCTATGGGAACAGTATGGGGGACCTATGGGAGCACAATGGGAGACCTATGGGAACAGTATGGGAGACCTATGGGACCACAATGGGAGACCTATGGGACCACAATGGGAGACCTGGGGAACAGTATGGGAGCACAATGGGAGACCTATGGGAACAGTATGGGGGACCTGTGGGAACAGTATGGGGGACCTATGGGACCACAATGGGAGACCTGTGGGAACAGTATGGGGGACCTATGGGACCACAATGGGAGACCTGTGGGAACAGTATGGGAGCACAATGGGAGACCTGTGGGAACAGTATGGGAGCACAATGGGAGACCTGTGGGAACAGTATGGGACCACAATGGGAGACCTGTGGGAACAGTATGGGGGACCTATGGGAACATAATGTGGGACCTATGGGAACAGTATGGGGGAACTATGGGACCACAATGGGATACCTGTGGGAACAGTATGGGAGGACAATGGGAGACCTATGGGAACAGTATGGGGGACCTGTGGGAACAGTATGGGGGACCTATGGGACCACAATGGGAGACCTGTGGGAACAGTATGGGGGACCTATGGGACCACAATGGGAGACCTGTGGGAACAGTATGGGAGCACAATGGGAGACCTGTGGGAACAGTATGGGAGCACAATGGGAAACCTGTGGGAACAGTATGGGACCACAATGGGAGACCTGTGGGAACAGTATGGGACCACAATGGGAGACCTGTGGGAACAGTATGGGACCACAATGGGAGACCTGTGGGAACAGTATGGGACCACAATGGGAGACCTGTGGGAACAGTATGGGACCACAATGGGAGACCTGTGGGAACAGTATGGGACCACAATGGGAGACCTGTGGGAACAGTATGGGGGACCTATGGGAACAGTATGGGGGACCTATGGGAACAGTATGGGGGAACTATGGGACCACAATGGGAGACCTGTGGGAACAGTATGGGAGGACAATGGGAGACCTATGGGAACAGTATGGGGGACCTGTGGGAACAGTATGGGGGACCTATGGGACCACAATGGGAGACCTGTGGGAACAGTATGGGGGACCTATGGGACCACAATGGGAGACCTGTGGGAACAGTATGGGAGCACAATGGGAGACCTGTGGGAACAGTATGGGAGCACAATGGGAAACCTGTGGGAACAGTATGGGACCACAATGGGAGACCTGTGGGAACAGTATGGGACCACAATGGGAGACCTGTGGGAACAGTATGGGACCACAATGGGAGACCTGTGGGAACAGTATGGGACCACAATGGGAGACCTGTGGGAACAGTATGGGACCACAATGGGAGACCTGTGGGAACAGTATGGGACCACAATGGGAGACCTGTGGGAACAGTATGGGACCACAATGGGAGACCTGTGAGAACAGTATGGGAGACCTATGGGAACAGTATGGGGGACCTATGGGAACAGTATGGGAGACCTATGGGAACACAATGGGAGACCTATGGGAACAGTATGGGGGTCCTATGGGAACAGTATGGGGGACCTATGGGACCACAATGGGAGACCTGTGGGAACAGTATGGGAGCACAATGGGAGACCTATGGGAACAGTATGGGGGACCTGTGGGAACAGTATGGGGGACCTATGGGACCACAATGGGAGACCTGTGGGAACAGTATGGGGGACCTATGGGACCACAATGGGAGACCTGTGGGAACAGTATGGGAGCACAATGGGAGACCTGTGGGAACAGTATGGGAGCACAATGGGAGACCTGTGGGAACAGTATGGGACCACAATGGGAGACCTGTGGGAACAGTATGGGACCACAATGGGAGACCTGTGGGAACAGTATGGGACCACAATGGGAGACCTGTGGGAACAGTATGGGACCACAATGTGAGACCTGTGGGAACAGTATGGGACCACAATGGGAGACCTGTGGGAACAGTATGGGAGACCTATGGGAACAGTATGGGGACCTATGGGAACCTATGGGTATGGGAGACCTATGGGAACACAATGGGAGACCTATGGGAACAATATGGGGGTCCTATGGGAACAGTATGGGGGACCTATGGGACCACAATGGGAGACCTGTAGGAACAGTATGGGAGCACAATGGGAGACCTATGGGAACAGTATGGGGGACCTGTGGGAACAGTATGGGGGACCTATGGGACCACAATGGGAGACCTGTGGGAACAGTATGGGGGACGTATGGGACCACAATGGGAGACCTGTGGGAACAGTATGGGAGCACAATGGGAGACCTGTGGGAACAGTATGGGAGCACAATGGGAGACCTGTGGGAACAGTATGGGACCACAATGGGAGACCTGTTGGAACAGTACGGGACCACAATGGGAGACCTGTGGGAACAGTATGGGACCACAATGGGAGACCTATGGAAACAGTATGGGGGACCTGTGGGAACAGTATGGGGGACCTATGGGACCACAATGGGAGACCTGTGGGAACAGTATGGGGACCTTTCGGACCACAATGGGAGACCTGTGGGAACAGTATGTGAGCACAATGGGAGACCTGTGGGAACAGTATGGGAGCACAATGGGAGACCTGTGGGAACAGTATGGGACCACAATGGGAGACCTGTGGGAACAGTATGGGAGCACAATGGGAGACCTGTGGGAACAGTATGGGACCACAATGGGAGACCTGTGGGAACAGTATGGGACCACAATGGGAGACCTGTGGGAACAGTATGGGGGACCTATGGGAACAGTATGGGGGACCTATGGGAACAGTATGGGGGACCTATGGGACCACAATGGGAGACCTGTGGGAACAGTATGGGAGCACAATGGGAGACCTATGGAAACAGTATGGGGGACCTGTGGGAACAGTATGGGGGACCTATGGGACCACAATGGGAGACCTGTGGGAACAGTATGGGGACCTATGGGACCACAATGGGAGACCTGTGGGAACAGACCTGTGGGAACAGCATGGGAGCACAATGGGAGACCTGTGGGAACAGTATGGGAGCACAATGGGAGACCTGTGGGAACAGTATGGGACCACAATGGGAGACCTGTGGGAACAGTATGGGACCACAATGGGAGACCTGTGGGAACAGTATGGGACCACAATGGGAGACCTGTGGGAACAGTATGGGGGACCTATGGGAACAGTATGGGGGACCTATGGGAACAGTATGGGAGACCTATGGGAACACAATGGGAGACCTATGGGAACAGTATGGGGGACCTGTGGGAACAGTATGGGGGACCTATGGGACCACAATGGGAGACCTGTGGGAACAGTATGGGAGCACAATGGGAGACCTATGGGAACAGTATGGGGGACCTGTGGGAACAGTATGGGGGACCTATGGGACCACAATGGGAGACCTGTGGGAACAGTATGGGGGACCTTTCGGACCACAATGGGAGACCTGTGGGAACAGTATGGGAGCACAATGGGAGACCTGTGGGAACAGTATGGGAGCACAATGGGAGACCTGTGGGAACAGTATGGGACCACAATGGGAGACCTGTGGGAACAGTATGGGACCACAATGGGAGACCTGTGGGAACAGTATGGGACCACAATGGGAGACCTGTGGGAACAGTATGGGAGCACAATGGGAGACCTGTGGGAACAGTATGGGACCACAATGGGAGACCTGTAGGAACAGTATGGGAGACCTATGGGAACAGTATGGTGGACCTATGGGAACAGTATGGGAGACCTATGGGAACACAATGGGAGACCTATGGGAACAGTATGGGGGACCTATGTGAACAGTATGGGGGACCTATGGGACCACAATGGGAGACCTGTGGGAACAGTATGGGAGCACAATGGGAGACCTATGGGAACAGTATGGGGGACCTGTGGGAACAGTATGGGGGACATATGGGACCACAATGGGAGACCTGTGGGAACAGTATGGGGGACCTATGGGACCACAATGGGAGACCTGTGGGAACAGTATGGGAGCACAATGGGAGACCTGTGGGAACAGTATGGGAGCACAATGGGAGACCTGTGGGAACAGTATGGGACCACAATGGGAGACCTGTGGGAACAGTATGGGACCACAATGGGAGACCTGTGGGAACAGTATGGGACCACAATGGGAGACCTGTGGGAACAGTATGGGGGACCTATGGGAACAGTATGGGGGACCTATGGGAACAGTATGGGAGACCTATGGGAACACAATGGGAGACCCATGGGAACAGTATGGGGGACCTGTGGGAACAGTATGGGGGACCTATGGGACCACAATGGGAGACCTGTGGGAACAGTATGGGAGCACAATGGGAGACCTATGGGAACAGTATGGGGGACCTGTGGGAACAGTATGGGGGACCTATGGGACCACAATGGGAGACCTGTGGGAACAGTATGGGGGACCTATGGGACCACAATGGGAGACCTGTGGGAACAGTATGGGAGCACAATGGGAGACCTGTGGGAACAGTATGGGAGCACAATGGGAGACCTGTGGGAACAGTATGGGAGCACAATGGGAGACCTGTGGGAACAGTATGGGACCACAATGGGAGACCTGTGGGAACAGTATGGGAGCACAATGGGAGACCTGTGGGAACAGTATGGGACCACAATGGGAGACCTGTGGGAACAGTATGGGACCACAATGGGAGACCTGTGGGAACAGTATGGGAGCACAATGGGAGACCTGTGGGAACAGTATGGGACCACAATGGGAGACCTGTGGGAACAGTATGGGACCACAATGGGAGACCTGTGGGAACAGTATGGGACCACAATGGGACGTAGCAGCTGTTGATCTGTATGCTGCTCGCTTCCTCCTCCGTTTAAACCCTCTTCCTCTCTTCCCCTCTCCCTCTTTTCCTTAAATCCACTCTTCCTCTCTTCCTCTCTTCCCCTCACCCCCTCTCCCTCTTTTCCTCAAATCCACTCTTCCTCTGTTCTCTCCTTTCAATCATTTCTCCAACAGGAAGTATCTGGTGACGTCATTCATCCTCTTTCCCTTCATCCTGGTGTTAATCATCAACCCCCCTCGTATCCTCTCTTCACTTCTAATCTATCCACCTCTTCTACTCTTCACTTTTCTCCTCTCCTCTGACACGTCCACCTGGGTTCAGACGATCTCCTGGGTTCAGACGCTGCTCCTGTCTAGAGAAAAGGAAAATAAGGCCAATAATAAAAATACATCACAGCGTGGTTATTACTCTATACATCACAGACTGGTTATTACGCTATACATCACAGAGTGGTTATTACTCTATACATCACAGAGTGGTTATTACTCTATACATCACAGAGTGGTTATTACTCTATACATCACAGCGTGGTTATTACTCTATACATCACAGAGTGGTTATTACTCTATACATCACAGAGTGGTTATTACTTTATACATCACAGAGTGGTTATTACTCTATACATCACAGAGTGGTTATTACTCTATACATCACACTGTGGAAAATGCCCAATATGAAAACCACAGTGAATAGCAGACTGAAGTGAAATCAAATTTTAATAGGTTGTGAATGTAATGAGGTCCTCACTAGGAATCCTGGTGTCTGTGCTCCGTTGGGTGTCTCTCTGTCAGCTGTGGAGCTCTGTGGAGGACTAGCTGAGCTTTAGAGGATCACTACAGCATCTCTCTCTCCTTTTTGAGTTGTGACTCTGGCCTATCTGTCTGGCTCTGGCCTGTCTGTCTGGCTCTAGCCTGTCTGTCTGGCTCTAGCCTGTCTGTCCGGCTCTAGCCTGTCTGTCTGGCTCTAGCCTGTCTGCCTGGCTCTGGCCTGTGTGTCTGGCTCTAGCCTGTCTGTCTGGCTCTAGCCTGTCTGTCCGGCTCTAGCCTGTCTGTCTGGCTCTAGCCTGTCTGCCTGGCTCTGGCCTGTGTGTCTGGCTCTAGCCTGTCTGCCTGGCTCTGGCCTGTGTGTCTGGCTCTAGCCTGTCTGTCTGGCTCTAGCCTGTCTGTCCGGCTCTAGCCTGTCTGTCTGGCTCTAGCCTGTCTGCCTGGCTCTGGCCTGTGTGTCTGTTCAGGGAGAGGATCACTACAGCAACTCTCTCCTTCAGGATGATTCTCTTTCATATCGTCCGAGATCCCTAAATATTGGAAAGCTGCCGCGGTCATCCCCCTCTTCAAAGGGGTGACACTCTAGACCCAAACTGTTACAGACCTATATCCATCCTGCCCTGCTTCCTAAAGTCTTTGAAAGCCAAGTTAACTTCTTGGTGTTAGGGGGCGATATTTTAATTTTGGGACGAAAAACGTTCCCGTTTTAACTTCTTGCGACTAGCAATCCCGAATCCGGGAGCGTAATCATAGCCTCAAACGAATTAGCATAACGCAGCGGACATAAATACCTCTAGAAACTTTTCCTTTTCATGAAAATCGCAAATGAAATATATTCAAACACAAGCTTAGCTTTTTGTTAATCACACTGTCATCTCAGATTAAGTTAAATCATTTACCTTTGAAGAACTTTGGATGTTTTCACTCAGGAGACTCCCAGTTAGATAGCAAATGTTCCTTTTTTCCAAAAATATTATTTTTGTAGGCGAAATAGCTCCGGATGTTCATCATTCTTGGCTGAGAAATCGACCGGAAAATGCTACTACTACAATGCCAAATTTTTTTTCAAAATTAGCTCCATAATATCGACAGAAACACGGCAAACGTTGTTTAGGATCCTCAAGGTGTTTTTAACATATATATTCGATAATATATCTGTCGAGGCAATTGGTTTCTCATAAGAAGCGATTGGAAAAATGGCTACGTCAGTATTTTACGCAAGATTTTCTGCGGGAGACAGCATGTGACCACTTGCTAAATATGGTCCCTTACGGCTATTCTTCAACGGAAATTCGCAAAAAGATGTCACAATGCTGTAGACACCTTGAAAGCCCCATATACTACCCACCACTGCGACCTGTATGCTCTCGTAGGCTGGCCCTCGCTACATATTCTATAAGTCTGTGCTAAGTAAAGCTCCGCCTTCTCAGCTCACAGGTCATGATAACAACACCCACCCATAGCGCTCCAGCAGGTATATCTCACTGGTCACCCCCAAAGCCTCCTTTGGCCGCCTTTCGTTCCAGTTCTCTGCTGCCAATGACTGGATTGAACTGCAAAAATCACTGAAGTTGGAGACTTATATCTCCCTCACTAATTTTAAACATCAGCTATCTGAGCAGCTAACCGATCGCTGTAGCTGTACATAGTCCATCTGTAAATAGCCCACCCAATCTACCTACCTCATCCACATATTGTTTTTATTTACTTTTCTGCTCTTTTGCACACCAGTATCACTACTTGCACATCACCATCTGCTCATCTATCTCTTCAGTGTTAATTTGCTAAATTGTAATTACTTTGCTACTATGGCCTATTTATTGCCTTTCCTCCTCACGCCATTTACACACACTGTAGATAGACTTTTCTATTGTGTTATTGACTATACGTTTGTTTATCCAATGTGTAACTCTGTTTTGTTGTTTGTTTCGCACTGCTTTGCTTTATCTTGGCCAGGTAGCAGTTGTACATGAGAACTTGTTCTCAACTGGCCTCCCTGGTTAAATGGCCTCCCTGGTTAAACTGGCCTCCCTGGTTAAACTGGCCTCCCTGGTTAAATAAAGGGGAAATAAAAATAGAAGTTGTGTCGTTGTCTGTTCAGGGAGGGGATCTGATGGTTAGTGTGTGTGTGTGGGGGGGGGGGGGGGCTTGCATGTCTGCTTGTCTGTCTGTGTGTGCATGTGTGTGTGCGCGTGCTTGTGTGTGTGTTTCAGATTGAAGCAGCTTTGTCTTGGATTAGTAGCAGTAGGTAGAGTGCTCCCTGTATTCCAAATGGCATCCTATAGAGTACACTACTTTTGACTAGAGACCTGTATGGTAATGCACTATATAGGGGATATGCCTATATAGTAATGCACTATATAGGGGATAATGGTACTTACTACAGATTAGTATCAAGCTAGGTTTCTACCATATAGTTACTACAGATTAGTATCAGGCTAGGTTTCTACCATAGATGTACTACAGATTAGTATCAGGCTAGGTTTCTACCATATAGTTACTACAGATTAGTATCAGGCTAGGTTTCTACCATAGATTTACTACAGATTAGTATCAGGCTAGGTTTCTACCATAGATTTACTACACATTAGTATCAGGCAAGGTTTCAACCATAGAGTTACGACAGATTAGTATCAGGCTAGGTTTCTACCATAGTTTTACTACAGATTAGTATCAGGCTAGGTTTCTACCATAGAGTTACTACAGATTAGTATCAGGCTAGGTTTCTACCATAGAGTTACTACAGATTAGTATCAGGCTAGGTTTCTACCATATAGTTACTACAGATTAGTATCAGGCTAGGTTTCTACCATAGTTTTACTACAGATTAGTATCAGCCTAGGTTTCTACCATAGTTTTACTACAGATTAGTATCAGGCTAGGTTTCTACCATAGAGTTACTACAGATTAGTATCAGGCTAGGTTTCTACCATAGATTTACTACAGATTAGTATCAGGCTAGGTTTCTACCATATAGTTACTACAGATTAGTATCAGGCTAGGTTTCCACCATAGTTTTACTACAGATTAGTATCAGGCTAGGTTTCTACCATAGATTTACTACAGATTAGTATCAGGCTAGGTTTCCACCATAGTTTTACTACAGATTAGTATCAGGCTAGGTTTCTACCATAGATGTACTACAGATTAGTATCAGGCTAGGTTTCTACCATAGATTACTACAGATTAGTATCAGGCTAGGTTTCTACAATAGTTTTACTACAGATTAGTATCAGGCTAGGTTTCTACCATAGTTTTACTACAGATTAGTATCAGGCTAGGTTTCTACCATAGTTTTACTACAGATTAGTATCAGGCTAGGTTTCTACCATAGATTTACTACAGATTAGTATCAGGCTAGGTTTCTACCATAGAGTTACTACAGATTAGTATCAGGCTAGGTTTCTACCATAGATTTACTACAGATTAGTATCAGGCTAGGTTTCTACCATAGAGTTACTACAGATTAGTATCAGGCTAGGTTTCTACCATATAGTTACTACAGATTAGTATCAGGCTAGGTTTCTACCATAGATTTACTACAGATTAGTATCAGGCTAGGTTTCTACCATAGTTTTACTACAGATTAGTATCAGGCTAGGTTTCTACCATAGAGTTACTACAGATTAGTATCAGGCTAGGTTTCAACCATAGAGTTACTACAGATTAGTATCAGGCTAGGTTTCTACCATAGATGTACTACAGATTAGTATCAGGCTAGGTTTCTACCATAGATGTACTACAGATTAGTATCAGGCTAGGTTTCTACCATAGATGTACTACAGATTAGTATCAGGCTAGGTTTCTACCATAGATGTACTACAGATTAGTATCAGGCTAGGTTTCCACCATAGATGTTTTACTACAGATTATTGGACATGTCATGACATTATTTGCCACAGGGTTCAATTCTCGGGCCGACTCTTTTCTCTGTGTATATCAATGATGTTGCTCTTGCTGCAGGCGATTCCCTGATCCACCTCTACGCAGACGACACCTTTCTATACACTTTCGGCCCGTCATTGGACACTGTGCTATCTAACCTCCAATCGAGCTTCAATGCCATACAACACTCCTTCCGTGGCCTCCAACTGCTCTTAAACACTAGTAAAACCAAATGCATGCTTTTCAACCGAT
>NC_088411.1:48769261-48941761 GCF_034236695.1 Oncorhynchus nerka
TTAAAACGGTATAAAATACATGTATGTTTGAGTAATTTTAATTATGAGATTTCTGTTGTTTTGAATTTGGCGCCCTGCACTTTCACTGGTTGTTGTCATATCATCCTGTTAACGGGATTGCAGCCATAAGAAGTTTTAATGCATATCATTCAATTAAAATATACACTGCTCAAAAAAATAAAGGGAACACTTAAACAACACAATGTAACTCCAAGTCAATCACACTTCTGTGAAATCAAACTGTCCACTTAGGAAGCAACACTGATTGACAATAAATTTCACATGCTGTTGTGCAAATGGAATAGACAACAGGTGGAAGTTATAGACAATTAGCAAGACACCCCCAATAAAGGAGTGGTTCTGCAGGTGGTGACCACAGACCACTTCTCAGTTCCTATGCTTCCTGGCTGATGTTTTGGTCACTTTTGAATGCTGGCGGTGCTTTCACTCTAGTGGTAGCATGAGACGGAGTCTACAACCCACACAAGTGGCTCAGGTAGTGCAGCTCATCCAGGATGGGACATCAATGCGAGCTGTGGCAAGAAGGTTTGCTGTGTCTGTCAGCGTAGTGTCCAGAGCATGGAGGCGCTAGCAGGACAGAGGCCAGTACATCAGGAGACGTGGAGGAGGCCGTAGGAGGGCAACAACCCAGCAGCAGGACCGCTACCTCCGCCTTTGTGCAGGAGGAGCACTGCCAGAGCCCTGCTAAATGACCTCCAGCAGGCCACAAATGTGCATGTGTCTGCTCAAATGGTCAGAAACAGACTCCATGAGGGTGGTATGAGGACCCGACGTCCACAGGTGGGGGTTGTGCTTACAGCCCAACACCGTGCAGGACGTTTGGCATTTTCCAGAGAACACCAAGATTGGCAAATTCGCCACTGGCGCCCTGTGCTCTTCACAGATGAAAGCAGGTTCACACGAAGCACATGTGACAGACTTGACAGAGTCTGGAGACGCCGTGGAGAACGTTCTGCTGCCTGCAACATCCTCCAGCATGACCGGTTTGGAGGTGGGTCAGTCATGGTGTGGCATTTCTTTGGAGGGCCGCACAGCTCTCCATGTGCTCGCCAGGTAGCCTGACTGCCATTAGGTACCGAGATGAGATCCTCAGACCCCTTGTATGCTGGTGCGGTTGGCCCTGGGTTCCTCCTAATGTGAAACAATGCTAGACCTCATGTGGCTGGAGTGTGTCAGCAGTTCCTGCAAGAGGAAGGCATTGATGCTATGGACTGGCCCGCCCATTCCCCAGACCTGAATCCAATTGAGCACATCTGGGACATCATGTATCGCTCCATCCTCCAACGCCACGTTGCACCACAGACTGTCCAGGAGTTGGCGGATGCTTTAGTCCAGGTCTGGGAGGAGATCCCTCAGGAGACATCCGCCACCTCATCAGGAGCATGCCCAGGGAGGTTGTAGGGAGGTCATACAGGCACGTGGAGGCCACACATTTTGACTAGTTTTAAGGACATTACATCAAAGTTGGATCAGCCTGTAGTGTGGTTTTCCACTTTAATTTTGAGTGTGACTCCAAATCCAGACCTCCATGGGTTGATAAATTTGATTTCCATTGATCATTTTTGTGTGATGTTGTTGTCAGCACATTCAACTATGTAAAGAAAAAAGTATTGAATAAAAATATTTCATTCATTCAGATCTAGGATGTGTTATTTTAGTGTTCCCTTTATTTTTTTGAGCTGTGTATATCCCACACAAGATTAAGGAATGGGACAAAGTGAATATAAGGTGGTTCTTGCATTTGTATTGTATTTGAGTGGTTAAATACAATACATGTTGGCGGAATGGCTGTGAGACAGACTGTTGCTGTACTCCCAGGTAAGGCCCTTGTTTCCAGAACCTCTGAAGACTCCCAGTATTCAGTCGGGAAGTTTGAAGAAGACGTGTGTCAGCATCCAAGACCATGTCCCAGCATTCAGCCTGATAGGGAGATGACATTAAATGCATTATGTTCCTTTCATCACCAAAGCCATGTTCACTGCACATGTCGCTTAACAATTCAACTCTTTTTGTTAGTGCCTGTGATATGGAAATTCACACACAAACATACTGTGGTGAAAGACTGCTGTGCAAGGATTTGGTTAACAGCTTTCTTCGTGGACCCGTATTCACTAAGCCTCTACGACCAGCTCCCCCTTGTCAATGTAATCATTCAATGTGATATAAGATGTGAAACTGATCAGCCTTGGTCTGTGTGCATGCTGCCCTGGTCTGTGTGCATGCTGCCCTTGTCTGTGTGCATGCTGCCCTGGTCTGTCTGCATGCTGCCCTGGTCTGTCTGCATGCTGCCCTGGTCTGTCTGCATGCTGCCCTGGTCTGTCTGCATGCTGCCCTGGTCTGTCTGCATGCTGCCCTGGTCTGTCTGCATGCTGGCCTAACCAAAATAGAGAATAAAAACCTTTCTATGTCCAGGGCGTGACAGGGTGACTACTTTGAATAATATAAAATATATTCTGATTTGTTTAACACTTGTTTGGTTGCTACATGATTCCATATGTATTATTTCATAGTTTTGATCTATTCACTATTATTCTACAATGTAGAAAAAATTGAATTAGCAGGTGTGTCCAAACTTTTGACTGGTACTGTACACATAATCAAATGCAAATCTTAGAATAATCTAATGAAGACGATTCTTCAATTACCTTGAATGAACTACAGGACAAAATAACAACATGAAGAGTTATCTATCCAAAATGGAGATGTGGATAAACCACTTCTCCGATATTTGTGGCTCTATAACAAAGAACAAACAGCAAAAACATATACATGATCAAATACAAATCTTAGAATCAACTATTAAAGACCTCCAGAACCCACTGGATTCTCCAATTACATTGAATGAACTACAGGACAAAATAAAAACCCTCCAACACAAACAGGCCTGTGGTGTTGTTGGTATCCTCGATGAAATTATAAAATATACAGACCACAAATTCCAAATGGCTATACTAAAACTCTTTAACGTCATCTTCAGATCTGGCACCTTCCCCAATATTTGGAACCAAGGACTGATCACCCCAATTCAGAAAAGTGGAGACAAATTTGACCCCAATAACTACCGTGGGATATGCGTCAACAGCAACCTTGAGAAAATCCTCTGCATTATCATTAACAGGAGACTCGTACATTTCCTCAGTGAAAACAATGTACTGAGCAAATGTCAAAATGGCTTTTTACCAAATTACCAAACTACAGACAACGTATTCACCCTGCACACCATCATTGACAAACAAACCAAAAGAAAGGTTAATGCTTTCTTTTTTTAGAAATGAAAAACTAGAATGCCCACCCTAATCACACCCTGACCTAACCAAATAGAGAAATAAAAAGGCTCTCTAAGGTCAGGGCGTGACAAATACTTAAATACTTACAGTAATTGTCATGCCCTGACCTTAGACATCCTTTAAGTTAGGATCACCACTTTATTTAAAGAATGTGAAGTGTCAGAATAATAGAAGAGAGAATTGTTTATTTCAACTTTTTTTTATTTCATCACATTCCCAGTGGGTCAGAAGTTTACATACATTCAATTAGTATTTGGTAGCATTGCCTTAAATTGTTTAACTTGGGTCAAACGTTTTGGGTAGCCTTCCACAAGCTTCCCACAATAAGTTGGGTAAATTTTGGCCAATTCCTCCTGACAGAGCTGGTGTAACTGAGTCAGGTTTGTAGGCCTCCTTGCTCGCACACGCTTTTTCAGTTCTGCCCACAAATTTTCTATGGGATTGAGTTCAGGGATTTGTGATGGCCACTCCAATACTTTGTTGTCCTTAAAGACATTTTGCCACAACTCTGGAAGTATGCTTGTGGTCATTGTCCATTTGGAAGACCCATTTGTGACCAAGCTTTAATTTCCTGACTGATGTCTTGAGATGTTGCTTCAATATATCCACATCATTTTCCCTCCTTATGTAGCCATCTATTTTGTGAAGTGCACCAGTCCCTCCTGCAGCAAAGCACCCCCACAACATGATGCTGCCACCCCCGTGCTTCACAGTTGGGATGGTGTTCTTTTGCTTGCAAGCCTCCCCCTTTATCCTCCAAACATAACGAAGGTCGTTATGGCCAAACAGTTCTATTTTTGTTTCTTCAGACCAGAGGACATTTCTCAAAAAAAAAAGATCTTTGTCCCCATGTGCAGTTGCAAACCGTTGTCTTGCTCTTTTATGGCGGTTTTGGAGCAGTGGCTTCTTCCTTGCTGAGCGGCCTTTCAGGTTATGTCGATATAGGACTCGTTTTACTGTGGATACTTTTGTACCTGTTTCCTCCAGCATCTTCACAAGGTCTTTTGTTGTTGTTCTGGGATTGATTTGCACTTTTCACACCAAAGTACGTTCATCTCTAGGAGACAGAATGTGTCTCCTTCCTGTGCGGTATGACAGCTGCTTGGTCCCATGGTGTTTATACTTGCGTACTATTGTATGTTTAGATGAACGTGGTACCTTCAGGCGTATGGAAATTGCTCCCAAGGATGAACCAGACTTGTGGAGGTCTACAATTTTATTCTGAGGTCTTGGCTGATTTCTTTTGATTTTCCCATGATGTCAAGCAGAAGCTTCTAAGCTTTGACATCATTTTCTGGAATTTTTCCGAGCTTTAAAGGCACAGTCAACTTCTGACCCACTGGAATTGTGATACATTGAATTATATGTTAAATAATCTGTCTGTAAACAATTGTTGGAAAAAATGACTTGTGTCATGCATAAAGTAGATGTCCCAAAAATATAGTTTTAACAAGAAATTTGTGGAGTGTTTTTAAAAATGAGCTAAAATGACTCCAACCTAAGTGTGTTTAAACTTCAGACTCCAAATGTACCTTGGTCCAAACATCAGCACCACGGGTAACTTCCAAAAAGCTGTGAACGAACTGAGAGTCTACTCCGTCCCTTCCTCTCTCCCTCCTTTTTCCCCTCCCTTCCTACCTCCCTCCCTACCTCCCTCCCTTTCGCTCTCCCTCACTTCCTACCTACCTCCCTCCCTCCCTCCCTCCCTTCCTCCCTCCCTCCTCCCTCCCTCCCTCCCTCCCCCTACCTCCCTCCCTCCCTCCCTCCCTCCCTCCCTCCTTCCTCTCCCTCACTTCCTACCTCCCTCCGTCCCTGTTTCCTGGTCTCCCTCCCTCCATGTGGTCTCCCTGGTGTTTCCTTCCTACCGCCCTTCATGTCTCCATGTTGTTTCCATGTGGTCTCCCTGTTGTTTCCATGTGGTCTCCCTGTTGTCTCCATGTGGTCTCCCTGTTGTTTCCATGTGGTCTCCCTGGTGTTTCCATGTGGTCTCCCTGTTGTTTCCATGTGGTCTCCATGTTGTATCCATGTTGTTTCCATGTTGTCTCCATGTGGTCTCCATGTTGTCTCCATGTGGTCTCCATGTTGTCTCCATGTGGTCTCCATATGGTTTCCATGTAGTCTCCATATGGTCTCCATGTGGTCTGTTGTCTCCATGTGGTCTCCATGTTGTCTCCATGTGGTCTCCATGTTGTCTCCATGTGGTCTCCATATGGTTTCCATGTAGTCTCCATATGGTCTCCATGTGGTCTCCATGTTGTTTCCATGTGGTCTCCATGTGGTTTCCATGTGGTCTCCATGTTGTTTCCATGTGGTCTCCATGTGGTCTCCATGTTGTTTCCATGTGGTCTCCATGTTGTTTCCATGTGGTCTCCATGTGGTCTCCATGTGGTCTCCATGTTGTTTCCATGTGGTCTCCATGTTGTTTCCATGTGGTCTCCATGTTGTTTCCATGTGGTCTCCATGTTGTTTCCATGTTGTTTCCATGTGGTCTCCATGTTGTTTCCATGTTGTCTCCATGTGGTCTCCATGTTGTTTCCATGTTGTCTCCATGTGGTCTCCATGTTGTCTCCATGTTGTTTCCATGTGGTCTCCATGTGGTTGATACCATTCCATTGACTCCATTCCAGCCATTACTGTGAGCTGTCCTCTCCTCAGCAGCCTCCACAAAACAGACAACCTTGACTTATGTGGAATATTACCTATTCAGTTTAAACAACTTTTCTTTTAAGAAATGCCTTACAGTACAGTTTCTACACCACTGCAGTTGATTACATGTACAGCTCACATTATTCACGAGTTGAATGGAGTCAAGCTGACATAGCTGTTTTCCAGCATAATAGTTTTCTAGCATAATAGTAGTTAAAATACTGCCTGGTTCCCCATCTTCATTCATCAGTATCTCCTCAATGATTTTATAATCTAGTAGTTGGAGTCTACTCATCAATAGAAGCATTATCCAATAAGCCATTTGGTTTTGTCTCCTTTAGAGAGAAATACCAGCTAGACAGGGAGTCAGCACAATTCTCACAAAGCTGCTGCGGTGATGGTCTTTCCTGAGTCTCTGATACACCCAGAAACACAAAGACTGTTCTACAGAGGAGAATTGTGGTTTGTGGAGAAATACATGCAGTAAGGTGTAAATGTGTCCTTTGTGTATCGCCCCAGGTGGTGTTGTCTAGTTTTGCTAATGTGTTCCCTCGCCTCTCTAGCCTCTCCGTGGTGCAACATATAGCTGCTTTACTTGCCAACCTGCTTTAATGACCTTTCTTTCCCTCCCTACTGTTTCTCCCTTTGACTGTATAGCCTGTTTTCTGCAAGGACAATGAGTACATTACAGGGTTGTACCCTGCTCTCACAGTGTGTGAGACTAATATTACTTACCTATACAATGGCTGTATGTCCAGCAAACATGGGACGTCCTGAGGACATTTGGCAACCTTCCCATTAGTTCCTTTAAGGGTTTCGGTGCGACATTATCCCACTGATGTTCTGAGAACGTTCTAAGAAAGTTGTATCACGATCCCAAGGGAATGTTCTCTGGGGGTCCTTTGTCTAGATCCCTGTACATCACTTAGGTTCTGAGGACTTTCATTTTACTATTCCTTAGGATGTTGTGTCATGGTCCTCTGGAGGTTTTGTCTACTTACCGGTTTGTCCCAAGGACGTTTTGAAGAGGTTCTTAGGACGTTGTGTCATGGCCCTCTGGAGGTTTTGTCTACTTACGGGTTTGTCCCAAGGACGTTTTGAAGAGGTTCTTAGGACGTTGTGATGGTTCCAAGATAACCTTCTCTGGGTGACCCTTTTATAGTTCCCAGGATTGTTCAGGGGACATTTTTAGGAGGTTCTTAGGACGTTGTGTCATGGTCCTCTGGAGGTTGTGTCTACTTACTGGGTTTTTCCCAAGGACGTTTTGAGGAGATTCTTAGGACGTTGTGTCATGGTCCTCTGGAGGTGTTTGTCTAGTTCCCGGGTTTGTCCCAAGGACGTTTTTAGGAAGTTCTTGGGGCGTTGTGTCATAGTACCCTCAAGGTCTCCTGAACGTTCTTGGGGAGTTTTGTCATAGTACCCTGAAAGTTTTTGTTCATGGCTGGAGTGGAATGACTGCAATGGTATCCAGCACATGTGTTTGATACTATTCCATTCACTCCATTATTATGAGCTGTCCTCCACTGGTCAAATATATATATTTTTTTCATGAACCTTTATTTAACTAGGCAAGTCAGTTAAGAATTTATTCTTATTTACAATGACAGCCTTCCGGGGAACAGTGGATTAACTGCCTGGTTCAGGGGCTGAACAACAGATTTTTACCTTGTCAGCTCGGGATTCAATCCAGCAACCTCTTGGTTACTTTTCCAATGCTCTAACCACTAGGATACCTGCCGCCCCCATATGTTACTCTGGAATCACTATGATAAATAGTTTTTCTTCAGTGTATTTTTAACAGAGCTGAGTTACTTTGAAGTGCAAAGTAGGCCTTTCAGGTTAAATCATTGATACAGACACGGTGGTGTAGCAAGAGGTTGTGAGTTCAAATCCCAAGGTGAGGACAAAAATGAAACAAACAGTACATGATTACATGGTGTATGTGTGTCAAATATGTAAGTTCAACGTACTGTTATGTCTGTGTGGTTGACCATAGCATAGGCTAAAGGCAAAGAGCTGCGATTGGATAAGTGGTTCACCAATCAGGGCCTTGATGGTTTTTGCAACAGTAACAAGGGGTGATGTGGAATGAAACAGCAGTAGCACAAATGCCTTCTCGGCTACGTTTGCCATATTGTACATGGTATATTATCTTCGATATTATTATTTTTAATGTCATTAGCACAGTATACAGTTGAAGTCGGAAGTTAACATAAACCTTACATTTAAACATTTAAACTCAGTTTTTCACAATTCCTGACATTTAATCCTAGTAAAAATTCCCTGTCTTAGGTCAGTGAGGATCACCGTTTTATTTTAAGAATGTGAAATGTCAGAATAATAGTAGAGAGAATGCTTTAATTTCTTTCATCACATTCCCAGTGGGTCAGAAGTTTACATTAGTATTTGGTAGCATTGCCTTTAAATTGTTTAACTTGGGTCAAATATTTTGGGTAACCTTCCCATTGTCTGGTATGAGAACGGTAGCCCCTATTTGCAAAAGCAGGTTGTCTGCGGAAAGCTGAGTATCTTGGCTATCGATCGATACCTTCAAAATCTTGCTTTTCGGCGAAAGATTTTCGGCGAAAGCATAAGAAGCTATTATCTGATGTTAGCACAACAGTAAACAAAGAGGGTAGCATATTTCAACCCTGCAGGCGCTACACAAATACAGAAATAAAATATAAAACAAGCCTTACCTTTGATGAGCTTCTTTTGTTGGCACTCCAATATGTCCCATAAACATCACAATTGGTCATTTTGTTCGATTAATTCTACTGGTAATGTTACAGAGTATGATGCTGTATCTACTGGTAATGTTACAGAATATGATGCTGTATCTACTGGTAATGTTACAGAGTATGATGCTGTATCTACTGGTAATGTTACAGAATATGATGCTGTATCTACTGGTAATGTTACAGAGTATGATGCTGTATCTACTGGTAATGTTACAGAGTATGATGCTGTATCTACTGGTAATGTTACAGAGTATGATGCTGTATCTACTGGTAATGTTACAGAGTATGATGCTGTATCTACTGGTAATGTTACAGAGTATGATGCTGTATCTACTGGTAATGTTACAGAGTATGATGCTGTATCTACTGGTAATGTTACAGAGTATGATGCTGTATCTACTGGTAATGTTACAGAGTATGATGCTGTATCTACTGGTAATGTTACAGAGTATGATGCTGTATCTACTGGTAATGTTACAGAGTATGATGCTGTATCTACTGGTAATACTACAGAGTATGATGATGTATCTACTGGTAATGTTACAGAGTATGATGCTTTATCTACTGGTAATGTTACAGAGTATGATGCTGTATCTATTGGTAATGTTACAGAGTATGATGCTGTATCTACTGGTAATGTTACAGAGTATGATGCTGTATCTACTGGTAAAACTACAGAGTATGATGCTGTATCTACTGGTAATGTTACAGAGTATGATGCTTTATCTACTGGTAATGTTACAGAGTATGATGCTGTATCTATTGGTAATGTTACAGAGTATGATGCTGTATCTACTGGTAATACTACAGAGTATGATGCTGTATCTACTGGTAATACTACAGAGTATGATGCTGTATCTACTGGTAATGTTACAGAGTATGATGCTTTATCTACTGGTAATGTTACAGAGTATGATGCTGTATCTACTGGTAATGTTACAGAGTATGATGCTGTATCTACTGGTAATGTTACAGAGTATGATGCTGTATCTACTGGTAATGTTACAGAATATGATGCTGTATCTACTGGTAATGTTACAGAGTATGATGCTGTATCTACTGGTAATGTTACAGAGTATGATGCTGTATCTACTGGTAATGTTACAGAGTATGATGCTTTATCTACTGGTAATGTTACAGAGTATGATGCTGTATCTACTGGTAATGTTACAGAGTATGATGCTGTATCTACTGGTAATGTTACAGAGTATGATGCTGTATCTACTGGTAATGTTACAGAGTATGATGCTGTATCTACTGGTAATACTACAGAGTATGATGCTGTATCTACTGGTAATACTACAGAGTATGATGATGTATCTACTGGTAATGTTACAGAGTATGATGCTTTATCTACTGGTAATGTTACAGAGTATGATGCTGTATCTATTGGTAATGTTACAGAGTATGATGCTGTATCTACTGGTAATGTTACAGAGTATGATGCTGTATCTACTGGTAAAACTACAGAGTATGATGCTGTATCTACTGGTAATGTTACAGAGTATGATGCTTTATCTACTGGTAATGTTACAGAGTATGATGCTGTATCTATTGGTCATGTTACAGAGTATGATGCTGTATCTACTGGTAATACTACAGAGTATGATGCTGTATCTACTGGTAATACTACAGAGTATGATGCTGTATCTACTGGTAATGTTACAGAGTATGATGCTTTATCTACTGGTAATGTTACAGAGTATGATGCTTTATCTACTGGTAATGTTACAGAGTATGATGCTGTATCTACTGGTAATACTACAGAGTATGATGCTGTATCTACTGGTAATACTACAGAGTATGATGCTGTATCTACTGGTAATGTTACAGAGTATGATGCTTTATCTACTGGTAATGTTACAGAGTATGATGCTGTATCTACTGGTAATACTACAGAGTATGATGCTGTATCTACTGGTAATACTACAGAGTATGATGCTGTATCTACTGGTAATGTTACAGAGTATGATGCTTTATCTACTGGTAATGTTACAGAGTATGATGCTTTATCTACTGGTAATGTTACAGAGTATGATGCTGTATCTACTGGTAATACTACAGAGTATGATGCTGTATCTACTGGTAATACTACAGAGTATGATGCTGTATCTACTGGTAATGTTACAGAGTATGATGCTTTATCTACTGGTAATGTTACAGAGTATGATGCTGTATCTACTGGTAATGTTACAGAGTATGATGCTGTATCTACTGGTAATACTACAGAATATGATGCTGTATCTACTGGTAATGTTACAGAGTATGATGCTGTATCTACTGGTAATGTTACAGAGTATGATGCTGTATCTACTGGTAATGTTACAGAGTATGATGCTGTATCTACTGGTAATGTTACAGAGTATGATGCTTTATCTACTGGTAATGTTACATAGTATGATGCTGTATCTACTGGTAATGTTACAGAGTATGATGCTGTATCTACTGGTAATGTTACAGAGTATGATGCTGTATCTACTGGTAATACTACAGAGTATGATGCTGTATCTACTGGTAATGTTACAGAGTATGATGCTGTATCTACTGGTAATACTACAGAGTATGATGCTGTATCTACTGGTAATGTTACAGAGTATGATGCTGTATCTATTGGTAACACTGGAGATGTTTTTGTCATTCTGCTTCTGTTCACAATTAAATCTACAATCAATGATTCCTTTCTCAGTAAAATGGCAATCCAGCCACTTGTTTTGATATTTGGCTGAAATGAGCATTGAATAAAAAAAAAGTGTTATTAACCAAAGCAATGTATTAACTTAAAAGCAATTTTCATGGAACAGCCTTGTTGTATGATGGAACAGCCTTGTTGTTTGATGGAACAGCCTTGTTGTATGATGGAACAGCCTTGTTGTATGATGGAACAGCCTTGTTGTATGATGGAACAGCCTTGTTGTATGATGGAACAGCCTTGTTGTTTGATGGAACAGCCTTGTTGTATGATGGAACAGCCTTGTTGTTTGATGGAACAGCCTTGTTGTTTGATGGAACAGCCTTGTTGTATGATGGAACAGCCTTGTTGTATGATGGAACAGCCTTGTTGTTTGATGGAACAGCCTTGTTGTTTGATGGAACAGCCTTGTTGTATGATGGAACAGCCTTGTTGTATGATGGAACAGCCTTGTTGTATGATGGAACAGCCTTGTTGTATGATGGAACAGCCTTGTTGTTTGATTAAATAACAAGGCTTCGCCCACAAACAATGTGTGTCATTACGTACTTTTCTTGACAACAACCAATCCATTATCTGTAACATAACCAATCCACTATCGACAACAAAACCAATCCACTATCGACAACAAAACCAATCCACTATCGACAACAAAACCAATCCACTATCGACAACACAACCAATCCACTATCGACAACAAAACCAATCCACTATCGGCAACGCAACCAATCCACTATCTACAACACAACCAATCCACTATCTACAACACAACCAATCCACTATCTACAACACAACCAATCCACTATCTACAACACAACCAATCCACTATCTACAACACAACCAATCCACTATCTACAACACAACCAATCCACTATCTACAACACAACCAATCCACTATCTACAACACAACCAATCCACTATCTACAACACAACCAATCCATTATCTACAACACAACCAATCCACTATCTACAACACAACCAATCCACTATCTACAACACAACCAATCCACTATCTACAACACAACCAATCCACTATCTACAACACAACCAATCCACTATCTACAACACAACCAATCCACTATCATTAAAATCATCATTATTATTATTACAACCATCATCATCATCATCATCATTATTATTATTACAACCATCATCATCATCATCATCGTCATCATCATCATCATCATTATTATTATTACAACCATCATCATCATCATCATCGTCATCATCATCATTATTATTATTACAACCATCATCATCATCATCATCGTCATCATCATCATCATCATTATTATTATTACAACCATCATCATCATCATCATCATCATCATCATCATCATTATTATTATTACAACCATCATCATCATCATCATCGTCATCATCATCATCATCATTATTATTATTACAACCATCATCATCATCATCATCATCATCATCATCATCATTATTATTATTACAACCATCATCATCATCATCATCATCATCATCATTATTACTACCATCATCATCATCATCATCATTATTACTACCATCATCATCATCATCATCATCATCATCATTATTACTACCATCATCACCATCATCATCATTAATACTACCATCATCATCATCATCATCATTATTACTACCATCATCATCATCATCATCATTATTACTACCATCATCACCATCATCATCATTATTACTACCATCATCATCATCATCATCATTATTACTACCATCATCATCATCATTATCATCATCATCATCATCATCATCATCATCATCATTAATACTACCATCATCACCATCATCATCATTATTACTACCATCATCATCATCATCATTATTATCATCATCATCATCATCATTAATACTACCATCATCACCATCATCATCATTATTACTACCATCATCATCATCATCATCATCATCATCATCATCATCACCATCATCATCATTAATACTACCATCATCACCATCATCATCATTATTACTACCATCATCACCATCATCATTAATACTACCATCATCACCATCATCATCATTATTACTACCATCATCACCATCATCATCATCATCATCATTATTATTAAAAGCATCATCATCACCATCATCATCATCATCACCATCATCATCATTAATACTACCATCATCATCATCACCATCAGTATTATTATTCTACCATCATCATCATCCTTATTGCTACCATTATAATCATTATTATTTCTGTCCACCAGCATCATCATCATCAATATCATTATTATTTCCATCATCATAATCATCATCATCATTGTTATTATCAACATCGGCATTATTACCACCATCATCATCATCATTATTACCGCCATCATCATCATCATTATTACCACCATCATCATCATCATTATTACCGCCATCATCATCATCATTATTACCACCATCATCATCATCATTATTACCGCCATCATCATCATCATTATTACCACCATCATCATCATCAATTTTACTTCCATTATCATCATTGTTATTTCTGCCCATAATCATCGATATCATTATTATTATTTCCATCACCATAACCATCATCATCGTCATTATTACTACCATCATCATCATAACCATCGTCATCATCATTAGTACTACCATCATCACCATAATCATCATTACTACCATCATCACCATAACCATCGTCATCATCATTAGTACTACCATCATCATCATCATCATCATTATTACTACCATCATCATTATTATTACTACCATCATCATCATCATCATCATTATTATTACTACCATCATCATCATCATCATCATCATTATTACTACCATCATCATCATCATCATCATCATTATTACTACCATCATCATCATCATAATCATCATTACTACATCTTCATCATCATCATCATTATCATTACTACTACCATCATCATCATCATTACTACCATCATCATCATCATTACTACATCTTCATCGTCATTATTGTTACATCTTCATCATCATTATTATTATTACCATCATCATCATCATCATCATTACTACCATCATCAGCATCATCATCATCATCATAAATACCATCATCATCATCATCATTATTACTACCATCATCATCATCATCATTAATACCATCATCACCATCATCATTACTACCATCATCAGCATCACCATCAGCATCCTCATTAATACCATCATCATCATCATCGTCATTAATACCATCATCATCATCATCATCATCATTAATACCATCATCACCATCATCATCATTACTACCATCATCAGCATCACCATCAGCATCCTCATTAATACCATCATCATCATCATCCTCATTAATACCATCATCATCATCATCATTATTACCATCATCATCGTCATTATTACCATCATCACCAGTCTTTTTCCTCCCAGTAACATCATCAGTAAACATAATAACGATCATCTGCTTTGTCACCGTTAACGGGTCAGTTGGAAATCATGCAGTGCCTTGTGTCACATGGCAGATTTGAGATAAACAACAAATGTCGGTTCATATAAGGGTATTATATTGGTTGAAAGCCTAAATTCTTGTTAATTTAAATGCACTGTCCAATTTACAGTAGATATTAGTGTGAAAAAATGCCATGCTATTGTTTGAGGAGAGCTCCTAACAACAAAACCCTTTTTTCACCGCGATAGGTTTGATAAATTCACCTCTGAAGGTGTAACATTCTGATATCTTGCTCTGATTTATCATCCAAAGGGCCCCAGAGGTAAAATTAAGTGTGGTTTTATTAGATAAAAACGTTTTTCATATTCTAAAAAGATCCATATAGCATGCATGATCAATTTTGTATTTCCACTCCTTCAATTTGCAAAGAAAGACATCTGTGAAAATCTCACCCTAAACATTGTTTCAACAAGTCAAATTATGTCCGTATGTATTCCTCAGAGATCCTAGAACGTAACCAGACTTCGCTATATCATTAGGGGTGTAGTATATCCTATAGGACACCATATCAGAGATCCTAGAACGTAACCAGACTTCACTACATCATTAGGGGTGTAGTATATCCCTTAGGACACCATATCAGAGATCCTAGAACGTAACCAGTCTACGCTATATCATTAGGGGTGTAGTATATCCTATAGGACACCATATTTGGTTAGAGAGTGATGCCTTTATTGGCACACCGACGACGTGGGCGGTCTTCACTTGAAACAATCGGGGTCAAACAAAGCTAGCTAGATAGCCAATGAGCTGGGCTTTACGGGAGTATCGGGAAACCATGTATCTGTCGTAAAATGTAGCTACTAACCTTGTACGACAGCATGCCTTTTCATTTTGGACAAACATTATAAGGATATTCAGAGTTATGAAGTTATGAAAACTGGTTGTTTTGCAAATGTTGAACTTATAATATGGCCACTAATACTTGAAAAGCTGAAGTCCAAGTACACAGATTTGACGATATTCTTATAGAAAAATGTAATATGAATGCAAATGTCTGCTTCACAATTTGCCCAAATGTACCTGGGTGAATTCACGCTTAAATTTCATGTAGTACGCTCATACTTCAAGTTATCCGTCTGAAACTTTGCACATACACGGCTGCCATCTTGTGGACACCATTGGAATTGCAACCAGAGTGATGGCTGTTCTGCTGCATTTCAAAGAAGGTGGTTGGTGTTTTCTTTGTATTTTCTTCTCCCAGATCTATTGTGTTATATTCTCCTACATTCAATTCACAAACTTCAACGTGTTTCATTTCAAATGGTACCAAGTATACACATTTCCTTGCTTCAGGGCCTGAGCTACAGGCCAGTTAGATTTGGGTTTCAAATCAAATCAAATCAAATTTTATTTGTCACATACACATGGTTAGCAGATGTTAATGCGAGTGTAGCGAAATGCTTGTGCTTCTAGTTCCGACAATGCAGTGATAACCAACAAGTAATCTAACTAACAATTCCAAAACTACTGTCTTATACACAGTGTAAGGGGATAAGGAATATGTACATAAGGATATATGAGTGAGTGATGGTACAGAGCAGCATACAGTAGATGGTATCGAGTACAGTATATACATATGAGATGAGTATGTAGACAAAGTAAACAAAGTGGCATAGTTAAAGTGGCTAGTGATACATGTATTACATAAGGATGCAGTCGATGATGTAGAGTACAGTATATACGTATGCATATGAGATGAATAATGTAGGGTAAGTAACATTATATAAGGTAGCATTGTTTAGCTGAAAATGTAATAAATGGGTGTTACGTGTCAATGAGTGAAGAGGTGTGGAGTCAGGCGCAGAGAGCAATGGATGTGGGAAAAACAACACGCTTTAATGTCCTGGAAACATAACATGAACAAAAGTGGAAACACAAATGAACAGAAATATAAACGGACAGCGTGAAACCCAAATGCCAACAAAAATACACTCAACCAAAGAAACAGGAGAACAAGCCCGCACGAAACAGAAGCGGGCTGAACAGACTATATATAACCCTATCCTAACAACCAAACAAGAAACAGGTGATACCAATTAGACAGAACTAAACGAACACAGAACAACGGATCAGCGATAGCTAGTAGACCGGCGACGACGACCGCCGAGCGCCACCCGAACAAGAAGGGGAGTCACCTTCGGTAATATTCGTGACAGTACCCCCCTCCTGACGCATAGCTCCCGCAGCGCGCCGACGCCGGCCTCGGGGACGATCCGGACGGAGGCGATGGAATTCACTCAACATAGATGGCTCTAGAATATCCCTCACCGGGACCCAGCACCTCTCCTCCGGACCGTACCCCTCCCAGTCAACGAGGTACTGCAAGCCTCTCACCCGGCGTCTAGAGTCCAGAATGGCTCGTATCTTGTACGCCGGGGACCCCTCGATGTCCAGAGGGGGCGGAGGAACCTCCGGAACCTCATCTTCCTGCATAGGACCAGCTACCACCGGCCTGAGAAGAGACACATGAAATGAGGGGTTAATACGATAATATGAAGGAAGTAATAATCAATAACAAACCTCATTTATTCTCCTCAGGACTTTAAATGGCCCTATACACTGCGGACCCAGCTTCCGGCAGGGCAAGCGGAGAGGCAGGTTTCGGGTCGAGAGCCAGACCCTGTCCCCAGGTGCAAACACGGGGGCCTCACTGCGGTGACGGTCAGCGCTCTTCTTCTGCCTTATACTCGCTTGGCGTAATGACTCTTGGACCGCCCTCCAGGTCTCCTTAGAGCGCTGTACCCACTCCTCCACCGCAGGAGCCTCAGTCTGGCTCTGATGCCACGGTGCCAGGACTGGCTGGTACCCCAACACGCACTCAAATGGTGACATGTTGGTAGAGGAGTGGCTTAGCGAGTTCTGGGCTATTTCTGCCCAGGGAATATATCTCGCCCACTCCCCTGGCCGGTCCTGGCAATACGACCGCAGAAACTTACCCACCTCCTGGTTCACTCTCTCCACCTGCCCATTACTCTCCGGGTGATACCCCGAGGTCAGGCTGACCGAGACCCCCAGACGTTCCATAAATGCCCTCCAAACACGGGAGATAAATTGGGGGCCCCGATCAGAAACTATATCCTCGGGCACCCCGTAGTGCCGGAAGACATGGGTGAAAAGAGCTTCCGCAGTCTGTAGGGCCGTAGGGAGACCGGGCAATGGGATAAGACGGCAGGACTTAGAGAACCGATCCACAACGACCAGGATTGTAGTGTTACCCTGAGAGGGGGGGAGGTCAGTAAGAAAATCCACCGAAAGATGGGTCCAAGGCCGTTGTGGAACGGGAAGAGGTTGTAATTTACCTCTTGGCAGGTGTCTAGGAGCCTTACTCTGGGCGTACACCGAACAGGAGGAAACATAGAATCGCACATCCCTCCTCAAAGTGGGCCACCAGTACTTCCTCTCCAGACCTCTCACTGTCCTTTAAATACCTGGGTGACCCGCCGAGGGTAGACAATGAGCCCATCGAATCAATTGATCACGGACAGCCAGAGGCACGTACCTACGACCCTCCGGACACTGTGGAGGCGCAGGTTCCCCCCTTAGCGCCCGCTCGATGTCCGCGTCCACATCCCATACTACTGGTGCCACCAGCTTAGCTGCCGGAATGATGGGAGTAGGATCGATGGACCTGTCCTCAGTGTCATAGAGTCTTGACAGCACGTCAGCCTTAGTGTTGAGAGAACCTGGTCTATACGAGATAGTGAAACGAAATCTGGTGAAAAACATGGCCCACCTTGCCTGACGAGGATTCAGTCTCCTAGCTGATCGGATATACTCCAGGTTACGATGGTCAGTCCAGATAAGGAAAGGGTGCTTAGCCCCCTCAAGCCAGTGTCTCCACACCTTCAGGGCCTTAACCATAGCCAACAACTCCCTATCCCCCACATCATAATTCCGCTACGCTGGCCCGAGTTTCTTTGAAAAAAAGGCACAGGGGCGGAGTTTCGGAGGCACACCCGAACGCTGTGAGAGCACCGCTCCAACCCCAGCCTCGGATGCGTCCACCTCTACTATAAACGCCAAAGAAGGGTCCGGATGTGCCAACACCGGCGCCTCAGTAAACATCGCCTTCAACTTATGAAAAGCTCCGTTCGCCTCTGCTGACCACTGCAAACGCGCCGACCCCCCCTTCAGCAGTGAGGTAATAGGGGCAGCTACCTGACCAAAACCCTGGATAAACCTCCGGTAGTAATTGGCAAATCCCAAGAACCGCTGCACCTCCTTTATCGTGGTCGGAGTCGGCCAATTACGCACGGCCTTTATGCGGTCACCCTCCATTACCAAACCAGAGCTGGAAATGCGATAACCCAGGAAGGAAACTGATTGTTTGGAAAACTCACATTTCTCCGCCTTCACATACAGGTCATGCTCCAGCAGTCGTCTAAGAACCTTGCGCACAAGAGATACATGCGCAGTGCGTGTAGCGGAGTAGATGAAAATATCGTCAATATACACCACTACACCCTGTCCGTGCAGGTCTCTGAGTATTTCATCCACAAAGGATTGAAATATAGCTGGAGCATTCTTTAAACCGTATGGCATGACGAGGTACTCATAATGGCCCGACGTAGTGCTAAATGCAGTTTTCCACTCATCTCCCTCCCGAATACGCACCAGATTATAAGCACTCCTGAGATCCAGTTTAGTGAAGAACTGCGCTCCGTGAAATGATTCCACTGCCGTAGCAATGAGAGGTAGTGGGTAACTAAAACCCACCGTGATGGAATTTAGACCTCTATAATCAATACACGGACGTAAACCACCATCTTTTTTCTTCACAAAAAAGAAACTCGAAGAGACAGGTGACATGGAGGGCTGAATGTACCCCTGTCCCAGAGCCTCGGTGATATAAGTTTCCATAGCCACCTTCTCCTCCTGGGACAAAGGATACACATGACTCCTGGGGAGTGCAGCGTTACCCTGGAGATTTATCACACAATCCCCCTGCCTATGGGGTGGTAATTGGGTCGCTTTCTTTTTACTGAAAACGATAGCCAAATCGTCATACTCAGCTGGAATGCGCACGGTGGAAACCTGGTCTGGACTCTCCACCGTTGTCGCACCGATGGAAACCCCTACACACCTGCCTGAACACTCATCAGACCACCCCTGTAGAGTTCCCTGTTTCCACAAAATCGTAGGATTATGAATAGCTAGCCAGGGAATCCCCAGAACAACTGGAAACGCAGGTGAATCGATAAGGAACAAACTAATTCGCTCCTTGTGATTCCCCTGCGTAATCATCTCCAACGAAATTGTGGCTTTCTTCACCAGCCCTGACCCTAATGGTCGACTATCTAAAGAGTGCACGGGAAAAGGGGGGTCTACTTTTACTAACGGAATCCTCAACCTCTGAGCGAGTCCGCGATCTATAAAGTTTCCAGCTGCGCCTGAATCTACCAGTGACTTATGCTGGAGAGAAGGAGAATAATTCAGGAAACAAATTAATAGGAACATGTGACCAACAGGAAACTCTGGGAGAGTGTGGTGCTTACTCACCTGGGGTGACCGATGAGTGTTCTGCCTGCCCTCACGATTCCCAGATTAATTCCTCCAGCACCGACCAGACGTGTGCCCTCTCCGGCCACAACTGGTACAGGAGGAGCTTCCTCCTCCGATCTCCCTTGACGCAGTCCCTCCTAGCTCCATCGGGATAGGGGCAGGAGGATCAGGAGGTAGAACTGACAGGACCCTTTCAGAACGTCCACGAGCAGCTAGCAGATGGTCCGACCGGATCGACAGGTCTATCAGTCCATCCAGGCTAAGTGTAGTATCCCGACAGGCCAGCTCCCTACGGACGTCCTCTCTCAGGCTACACCTGTAATGGTCTATCAGGGCCCTGTCGTTCCACCCTGCTCCCGCAGCCAAGGTCCGGAACTCCAGCGCGAAGTCCTGCGCGCTCCTCGTCCCCTGTCTAAGATGGAACAATCTCTCACCCGCCGCTCGAACTTCTGGAGGGTGATCGAACACAGCCCTGAAACAGCGGATGAACTCCGGGTAGTTGTCCTTCGCTGAGTCGGGCCCGTTCCAGACCGCATTAGCCCACTCCAGGGCTCTACCGGTCAGGCAGGTGATGAGGACCCCTACTCTCTCCTCCTCCGAGGGGGCCGGCCGAACGGTGGCCAGGTAGAGGTCTAATTGCAGCAGGAATCCCTGGCACCCCGTCGCTGCTCCATTGTAATTCCTCGGAGGCGTAATGCGCAGAGCGCTGGAACCGGATCCAGATGGGGGAGATGGTAGAGTTGCTGGTAGGAGGGTCGGTGGGGTAGTAGTAGGGAAACCATTCCTCTCCCAACGATCCATCCTCTCCATCATCTGATCCATCGCTGATCCTAGGCGATGGAGGATGGACGTGTGATGTTGAACTCGCTCTTCCATAGTGGGAAGAGGAGTGGTCGCTGCTCCTGCTGACTCCATAGGAGGTGCGGGCTTCTGTTACGTGTCAATGAGTGAAGAGGTGTGGAGTCAGGCGCAGAGAGCAAAGGATGTGGGAAAAACAACACGCTTTAATGTCCTGGAAACATAACATGAACAAAAGTGGAAACACAAATGAACAGAAATATAAACGGACAGCGTGAAACCCAAATGCCAACAAAAATACACTCAACCAAAGAAACAGGAGAACAAGCCCGCACGAAACAGAAGCGGGCTGAACAGACTATATATAACCCTATCCTAACAACCAAACAAGAAACAGGTGATACCAATTAGACAGAACTAAACGAACACAGAACAACGGATCAGCGATAGCTAGTAGACCGGCGACGACGACCGCCGAGCGCCACCCGAACAAGAAGGGGAGTCACCTTCGGTAATATTCGTGACAATGGGGCTATCTCTGTACATACATTAGAGACATGTTATGATATTGAACCCTCTTCAGTTTATGCTCTGATGTTAGAGACTATTTTTTAAGATTAAGAACTCATGGCACAGAGTGGGAGACCATCTAACAGCACCAAAACAGAATCCTCAATTACGTGTTTTCAAATTCCCAAATTAGATATCTGTTGTTTCGCACGTACAGAAAGAGAGAAGTCCAAATAATACTGACACAATGTACAAAGAAAATATCTGTTGAAGACAGTAATGAGTCCACTATCCTAAAGTCTTCCAGCACCTGCAAATAAATTATCACCTAGAAACTAAATCCATTCTCAGACACCATGGACACATTTTGACCATCCAACCATAGAACTTAAGACGTTTTAGTACGGTGGGCTAAAACAGGGTCACACAGAGTATTTATTGGTAGCAGTAAACACATCTACGAAGGTATACACCTCACACACATAGTTATGGGCTGACAAAAAGACACCTGTGTCAGACATCGAGTTGATATGTATTACATTTTGAGTTTGCATCCCAATATTACAATTGATACACATCACAGACTGAAATATCACAAAACCACTTGACAATTATGCAATTAAAAAAAATATTCATTACATTCCACCCATGAGGCCACTAGGTCATTTTACTGCCAAACTAATGGTATGGTCCATAACTCATACCTTCCTCTTCCGCACTAAGGCCAATCAAACAAAAATGTTGCAATATTGAACGTTCCCCTCCCATTCCGCACATGTTCATGGGATACTTTTCCAAGGACGTGAGTGGACGCGGAACCAGACATGTGAATGGTCACAGAAGGTACACATTAGGCATTAGGTTAATTTATGTGTAGAAGATGAGTTCAGGTATCTGTCCCCCTTGGACTCCGGTTCCGTTGGTACTGTCTGACGAACACTGGAACTGAAACGTCACCTTCCCACACTGCACCTCCGTCATGCCTTCCTGTCCAAAGTAACTCAACTCGCTCCCATCCAGCACCACGCTGGCCGTGTAGAACATATCCGGTTCTATCTGCACAGGGTACTCAAACCACACGGGGAACGTGTTGCTAGAACCATCAGAGAAGTATTTACTCAGGTTCTGTCCGAGGAGAAGGCCCTGGCGTTTGAGCTCAATCTTAGCCGAGTACTCGGTCGATCCGCAGCTGGAGCCATAGAGGCCAAACCCAGCGATGAAGATGCGTTGGTCCACTGTGAACTGAATGCTGTCGCAGCGTCCCCGGTAGCGCCACTGGTTGCTCCGGTAGGCACAGGACTGGAAACGGTGGCATTGCTGAGGAGACAGGCCCTTCCGTGGTTGGCTGGCGAACAGGAGGTCCGGTTTCTTGGCTGCGGTGTACCACAGGAAGATGTCGTTGGTTTCGTTCAGGGTCAGGACGCCTGATTGAGCGGCACCATTAGCAAAGTCATCCAATGTCATGGTGGGGATGCGAATGAGGAATACGGCCTTGCCCAGCACCTACAAAAGAGAGAGGGTTGATTCATTCATTTATTCAAAAATATATGCAGTTGAAGTCGGAAGTTTACATACACCTTAACCAACTACATTTAAACTCAATTTTTCACAATTCCTGACATTTAATCCTAGTTAAAAATCCCTGTCTTAGGTCAGTTAGGATCACCCCTGTATTTTAAGAATGTGAAATATTAGAATTATAGTAGAGATAATGATTTATTTCAGCTTTAATTTCTTTCATCACATTCCCAGTGGGTCAGAAGTTTACATTAGTATTTGGTAGCATTGCCTTTAAATTGTTTAACTTGGGTCAAATATTTCAGGTAGCCTTCCACAAGCTTCCTACATAAGTTTGGTGAATTTTGGCCCATTCCTCCTGACAGAGCTGGTGTAACAGAGTCAGGTTAGTAGGCCTCCTTGCTCGCATACGCTTTCTCAGTTCTGCCCACAAAAATTGTTTGTACAGATGAACGTGGTACCTTCAGGCATTTGGAAATTGCTCCCAAGGATGAACCAGACTTGTGGAGGTCTAAAATAAATTCTGATGTCTATGCGGATTTCTTTTGATTTTCCCATGATGTCAAGCAGAGAGGCACTGGATTTGAAGGTAGGTCTTGAAATACATCCACAGGTACACTCCAATTGACTCAAATGATGTCAATTAGCCTATCAGAAGCTTCTAAAGCCATGGCATCATTTTCTGGAATTTTCCTTGCTGTTTAAAGGCACAGTCAACTTAGTGTATGTAAACTTCTAACCCACTGGAATTGTGATGCAATGAATTATAAGTGAAATAATCTGTCTGTAAACAATTGTTGGGGAAAAAAAAAGTAGATGTCCTAACCGACTTGCCAAACTACAATTTGTTAACAAGAAATTTGTGGAGTGGTTGAAAAACGAGTTTTAATGACTTCAACCAAAGTGTATGTAAACTTCTGACTTCAACTGCATATATTAAAACCACACCTGGTAAAACCTAAATACTTAACACACTAGAAACTGAGAAGCCATACAAAGTACTCCTAAACATGCCATACTATTGTATAAGTATAAGATATCATCAATAATTACATTCATAAGGGAATGTAGTGACCTTCACCCAACACTCACATTAAGCATCTCCAATCCAAACTTAAATCTAGAATTGGCTTCCTATATCGCAACAAAGCATCCTTCACTCATGGTGCAAAACATACCCTTGTAAAACTGACCATCCTACCGATCCTCGACTTCGGCGATGTCATATATAAAATAGCCTCCAACTCTACTCAACAAATTGGATGCAGTCTATCACAGTGCCATCCGTTTTGTCACCAAAGCCCCATACACTACCCACCATTGCGACCTGTACACTCTCGTTGGTTGTCTCTCGCTTCATACTCGTCGCCACTGGCTACAGGTCATCTAAAAGACTCTGCTAGCTCACTGGCAACCCCACTCGTAGCATGCGCTCCAGCAGATATATCTCACTGGTCACCCCAAAAGCCAATTCCTCATTGGTCGCCTTTCCTTCCAGTTCTCTGCTGCCAATGACTGGAACAAACTGCAAAAATCACTGAAGCTGGAGACCCATATCTCCCTCACTAACTTTAAGCACCAGCTGTCAGAGCAGCTCACAGATCACTGCACCTGTACATAGCCCATCTGTAAACAGCCCATCTATCTAGCCCATCTATCTAGCTCATCCCCATACTGTATACATTTATTTAAATTGCTCCTTTGCACCCCAGTATCTCTACCTGCACATTCATCTTCTGCACATCTACCATTCCAGTGTTTAATTGCTATATTGTAATTACTTCGCCACCATGGCCTATTTATTGCCTTAACTCCCTTATCTTACCGCATTTCACTCACTGTATATAGACTTTTTCTTTTCTTTTTCTCTATTGTATTATTGACTGTATGTTTTGTTTATTCCATGTGTAACTCTGTGTGTTATATGTGTCAAATTGTTATGCTTTATCTTGGCCAGGTCGCAGTTGCAAATGATAACTTGTTCTCAACTAGCCTACCTGGTTAAATAAAGGTTTTCTCAACTAGCCTACCTGGTTAAATAAAAGTGTTCTCAACTAGCCTACCTGGTTAAATAAAAGTGTTCTCAACTAGCCTACCTGGTTAAATAAAGGTGAAATAAACATTTTAGAAACCACCTGGCAACCTCGTCAACCTCTTGCCAAAATGGCTAAAATGTTGGGTTGCTAGTTACTGTCATTGTTGCTGTAATTCCAGTTAGTAATACCTTGCGTTTGTTGTCGATGGAGGTGGTGAGGTCCTGTCTCTGACACTCTGCTTCGGCCCAGCTCAGAGCTGCCTCAAACACCACCTCCTCTTTGGCGTTGAGGGTCTCTCTCTGGAGGATACTCTCTAGTGTCTGGGAGTCGATGTGAGTGAAACCCTCCGACCGCAGGGCCAGCTCTGCCTGGGCATCAATCACCTGGTGGGATGGGGATGGACAGCGTGAATAATCTGTAGGCTATAGATGCGTTTTGGCTGCATCCTTCTTCAGCATGCAGAGACAACACACTGGTCAAATTGAAGATAACAGACAACATCAATGATAAACGCATTTTAGCCCAAAATATACAGATCAAAAATATAAAACACAACATGTGTTGATCCCATGTTTCATGAGATGAAATAAAACATCCCAGAAATGTTCCATACGCACAAAAAGCTGATTTTTCTCGAATGTGCACAACTTAGTTTACATCCCTGTTATAGGTAGCATTTCTCCTTTGCCAAGATAAACCTTCCACCTGATATGTGGCATATCAATAAACTGATTAACCCCCTAAGGTCAGTGTTTGCTCCCCAGAGGAAATCTAATTTGCAAATTAAGCTAGATGCTCTCTGTTCACTGCATCAGTCCACATCTGAAAGGTTAAAGAGATAGAGGTCTTTAGGTGTTTATCAGACCATGAGTCCCTAAAAGCGGCCTTCTCACAAAATCGTCTGTAGCGTCCGAACAGTTTGTTCTCCATTTTGCCCTACGACCCCAACAATAGTCTTGGGAATCGTCTGAAGTCAGTACAGCCAATCCGCCAACTTCTGTCTGTAGCGTTCAAACATTTACATTTACATTTAAGTCATTTAGCAGACGCTCTTATCCAGAGCGACTTACAAATTGGTGCGTTCACCTTATGACATCCAGTGGAACAGCCACTTTACAATAGTGCATCTAAATCTTTTAAGGGGGGGGTGAGAAGGATTACTTTATCCTATCCTAGGTATTCCTTAAAGAGGTGGGGTTTCAGGTGTCTCCGGAAGGTGGTGATTGACTCCGCTGTCCTGGCGTCGTGAGGGAGTTTGTTCCACCATTGGGGGGCCAGAGCAGCGAACAGTTTTGACTGGGCTGAGCGGGAACTGTACTTCCTCAGTGGTAGGGAGGCGAGCAGGCCAGAGGTGGATGAACGCAGTGCCCTTGTTTGGGTGTAGGGCCTGATCAGAGCCTGGAGGTACTGAGGTGCCGTTCCCGTCACAGCTCCGTAGGCAAGCACCATGGTCTTGTAGCGGATGCGAACTTCAACTGGAAGCCAGTGGAGGGAGCGGAGGAGCGGGGTGACGTGAGAGAACTTGGGAAGGTTGAACACCAGACGGGCTGCGGCGTTCTGGATGAGTTGTAGGGGTTTAATGGCACAGGCAGGGAGCCCAGCCAACAGCGAGTTGCAGTAGTCCAGACGGGAGATGACAAGTGCCTGGATTAGGACCTGCGCCGCTTCCTGTGTGAGGCAGGGTCGTACTCTGCGGATGTTGTAGAGCATGAACCTACAGGAACGGGCCACCGCCTTGATGTTAGTTGAGAACGACAGGGTGTTGTCCAGGATCACGCCAAGGTTCTTAGCGCTCTGGGAGGAGGACACAATGGAGTTGTCAACCGTGATGGCGAGATCATGGAGCGGGCAGTCCTTCCCCGGGAGGAAGAGCAGCTCCGTCTTGCCGAGGTTCAGCTTGAGGTGGTGATCCGTCATCCACACTGATATGTCTGCCAGACATGCAGAGATGCGATTCGCCAAAAAACTTTGGGATACACACTAACATGACCCCTCTGTGGAAAGATGAGACTCTCACAACCACTCACACATTGTTGTTTTGCTGTTAGGACTCCCACAGGCCTCACAACCACTCACACATTGTGGTTTTGCTGTTAGGACTCCCACAGGCCTCACAACCACTCACACATTGTTGTTTTGCTGTTAGGACTCCCACAGGCCTCACAACCACTCACACATTGTTGTTTTGCTGTTAGGACTCCCACAGGCCTCACAACCACTCACACATTGTGGTTTTGCTGTTAGGACTCCCACAGGCCCCACAACCACTCACACATTGTTGTTTTGCTGTTAGGACTCCCACAGGCCTCACAACCACTCACACATTGTTGTTTTGCTGTTAGGACTCCCACAGGCCCCACAGGACTTGTCTGAAGGTCCCTCGGTACCAGTTGAAAACATGTATGGAAGTATATATGGAGACTGTTTAGAACCAACAATTAAATACTAATATTAAATAAACTGTTTCCTGATGTTTCTTCTATTTCTCAGATATAGATACAGATATATCTCAGACACGTCAGAACAAACTTTCTTTAGATATTTTGATGGGGGACTATGTGTTGTTCTATGTAGTGATTATGTGACAGGTTACCAAAAATGTTACGCCCCTGAAAACAGGGGAGAAATAAATATGTAACATTTTTCATTTAATACATGTGTTTGATACTTCAAGGGGTCTTACAATTTCTAAATCAAGTAGCAAAAAAAATAAAATCATGGTTATGGCCTTAATAAAAAAATTAATTATATCTTAGTAGAAGCCCTCCCCCTCACCCACCTCCATCGGCTTGGACAGGGCTTAGACTCACAATGCCACAGATTTTTCAAGTTTTGAGGGAGCATGCAATTGGCATGCTGACTGTAGGAGTGTCCAAAAGAGCTGTTGCCAGAGAATTGAATGTTAATTTCTCTACCATAAGCAACCTCCAACGTAGTTTTAGAGAATTTGGCAGAAAGACCAACTTGCCTCACAAACGCAAGACCACGTGTAACTTTGTTAGCCCAGGACCTCCACATCCAGCTTCTTCACCTGCGGGATCGTCTGAGACCGTCCACCCGGACAGCTGATGAAACTGTGGGTTTGCACAACCAAATAATTTCTCTACAAACTGTCAGTAACTGTTTCATCCATCTCTTTGACTCATCATCCTGTGACCTGACTACAGTTCGGTTTTGTAACCGACAAAATGCTCACCTTCAATGGCCACTGCAATCCTGGAGAAGTGTGCTCTTCACAGAGTAATCCAGGTTTCAACTGTACCGGGCAGATGGCAGACAGCGTGTATGGTGTCGTGTTGTCGAGCGGTTTGCTGATGTCAACGTTGTGAACAGAGTTCCTCATGGTGGTGGTGGTGGTATGGTATTGGCAGGCATAAGCTATGGACAACAAACACTATTGCATTTTATCTATGGCAATTTGAATGCACAGAGATACCATGTCGAGGTCCTGAGGCCCATTGTCGTGCCATTCAGCCACCCCCAACACCTCATGTTTCAGAATGATAATGCACGGCCCCATGTCACAAGGATCTGTACACATTTCCTGGAAGCTGAAAACGTCCCACTTCTTCCAAGGCCTGCATACTCAGACATGCCACTGATTGAGCATGTTTGGGATGCTCTGGATCGACATGTACGACAGCGTGTTCTAGTTCCCGTCAATATCCAGCAACTTCACACAGCCATTGAAGAGGAGTGGGTCAACATTCCACAGACCCCAATCAACAGCCTGATCAACTCTATGTGAAGGAGATGTGTCGCGCTGCATGAGGCAAATGGTGGAATCAGATACTGACTGGTTTTCTGATCCACAGCAGATACTGACTGGTTTTCTGATCCACAGCAGATACTGACTGGTTTTCTGATCCACACCAGATACTGACTGGTTTTCTGATCCACAGCAGATACTGACTGGTTTTCTGATCCACACCAGATACTGATTGGTTTTCTGATCCACAGCAGATACTGACTGGTTTTCTGATCCAGGCCCCGACCAACAGATGCATATCTGTATTCCCAGTCATGTGATATCCATAGATTTTGTCCTAATTTCTTTATTTCAATTGACTGATTTCTTTATATAAACTGTAACTCAAGTCAGCTTTAAAATTGTTGCATTTTGATTTTTATATTTTTGTGTAGCGTATATTCGTAGCATTATATACGACAGTACCCATAATGCCCTATCCCTATGTAACATATCCTGTTCTATCTTAGGAAAGATGTTCCTGAACCTATTATAGTGACCCATCTTCTTTCCAATAAATGCTGTCAGAAGTAAAACTACCTTCTTATCAAAACACTATTCACAAAAAGGTTTCTCACTGTCTCCTTGTCAGTACAATATTCACAAAGGTTTCTCACTGTCTCCTTGTCAGTACAATATTCACAAAGGTTTCCCACTGGCTCCTTGTCAGTACAATATTCACAAAAAGGTTTCTCACTGTCTCCTTGTCAGTACAATATTCACAAAGGTTTCTCACTGGCTCCTTGTCAGTACAATATTCACAAAGGTTTCTCACTGTCTCCTTGTCAGTACAATATTCACAAAAAAGGTTTCCCACTCTCTCCTTGTCAGTACAATATTCACAAAGGTTTCTCACTGTCTCCTTGTCAGTACAATATTCACAAAAAAGGTTTCTCACTCTCTCCTTGTCAGTACAATATTCACAAAGGTTTCCCACTGTCTCCTTGTCAGTACAATATTCACAAAGGTTTCTCACTGCCTCCTTGTCAGTACAATATTCACAAAGGTTTCTCACTGTCTCCTTGTCAGTACAATATTCACAAAAAAAGTTTCCCACTCTCTCCTTGTCAGTACAATATTCACAAAGGTTTCTCACTGTCTCCTTGTCAGTACAATATTCACAAAGGTTTCTCACTGTCTCCTTGTCAGTACAATATTCACAAAGGTTTCTCACTGTCTCCTTGTCAGTACAATATTCACAAAGGTTTCTCACTGTCTCCTTGTCAGTACAATATTCACAAAGGTTTCCCACTCTCTCCTTGTCAGTACAATATTCACAAAGGTTTCCCACTCTCTCCTTGTCAGTACAATATTCACAAAGGTTTCTCACCTCCCAGCATCGCTCGGTCAACTTAGGCTCCTCAAACAAACAGCTCTGTGAAAGCAGGACGCAGGCGTTCTTGGCTGAAAGGCTAGTCTCCAGAAAGTTAACACAGGCTCTGGCCAGGTGGGGCACAATGTACTTCTTAGCAGTGTAGAGCGTGGCCAGCACTGTGTCAGCATTCAGGTCTATCTCATCACAATAGATGTACCTGGGGATAGGTGCAGGTAGAGGGGTGGTTATTAGAAGAATAATTATAATTATAATAATATTATTTTCTTATCAGTTATTTTCGATTTGACTCTTATTATTGATGATTGATTAATGTACTGCTATAAAAAAAAGCTGTGTGAAATATTAGGTGTAGAAATCAGCATCTTTTCTTGTACTGAATTTATTCTCGACATCCCAAGGCCTATAACATTATCAGTGTACATTTCAACACTGTGTTTGTGTTCCAAATGGTACCTTGTTCCTATCATATCGCACTATATTTAACCAGGGACAATAGGGCTCTAGCTACAGTTTGATACGCGAGATACATGTGTATATATATATGTGTGTGAGTGTGTGTGTGAGTGTGTGTGTGTGTGTGTGTGTGTGTGTGTGTGTGTGTGTGTGTGTGTGTGTGTGTGTGTGTGAGTGAGTGAGTGAGTGAGTGAGTGAGTGAGTGAGTGAGTGAGTGAGTGAGTGAGTGAGTGAGTGAGTGAGTGAGTGAGTGAGAGAGAGAGAGAGAGAGAGAGAGAGAGAGAGAGAGAGAGAGAGAGAGAGAGAGAGAGAGAGAGAGAGAGAGAGAGAGAGAAAGAAAGATGATAACAATAATGAGAGAGAAAGGTTAAATTTGGAATTCAGAAATAGAGGGAGTTGAAGAGGAGAAAAAATGGACGTAAGAAAACTAGAGGACTTCTTCCTTACTTCAACATTGCCAGGAATGCAGCAGGCTCCATGTCCGGAATCCGGATTTCATCCTTGTTTTCCGCAAGCTCTCCATAAAACATGGCATGGAACACTGAACTGCCAACAGCGAGAACATACTGTTGGAGAGAGAGCATAGATGGTGAGACAGAGCATACTGTTGGAGAGAGAGCATAGATGGTGAGACAGAACATACTGTTGGAGAGAGAGAGCATAGATGGTGAGACAGAACATACTGTTGGAGAGAGAGAGCATAGATGGTGAGACAGAACATACTGTTGGAGAGAGAGCATAGATGGTGAGACAGAACATACTGTTGGAGAGAGAGCATAGATGGTGAGACAGAACATACTGTTGGAGAGAGAGCATAGATGGTGAGACAGAACATACTGTTGGAGAGAGAGCATAGATGGTGAGACAGAACATACTGTTGGAGAAAGAGCATAGATGGTGAGACAGAACATACTGTTGGAGAGAGAGCATAGATGGTGAGACAGAACATACTGTTGGAGAAAGAGCATAGATGGTGAGACAGAGAACTGGAAGACAGAACAGAAAGTTAACACAGGCTCTGGCCAGGTGGGGCACAATGTACTTCTTAGAAGTGTAGAGCTGTTGTAGAGAGAGACGAGATGGTGTGACAGAACTGGAAGACAGAACATACTGTTGGAGAGAGAGAGAAGAGATGGTGAGACAGAACATACTGTTGTAGAGAGAGAGAAGAGATGGTGAGACAGAACTGGAAGACAGAACATACTGTTGGAGAGAGAGAGAAGAGATGGTGAGACAGAACTGGAAGACAGAACATACTGTTGGAGAGAGAGAGAAGAGATGGTGAGACAGAACATACTGTTGGAGAGAGATGAGAGATGGTGAGACAGAACATACTGTTGGAGAGCGAGACGAGATGGTGAGACAGAACTGGATGACAGAACATACTGTTGGAGAGAGAGAGCATAGATGGTGAGACAGAACATACTGTTGGAGAGAGAGCATAGATGGTGAGACAGAACATACTGTTGGAGAGAGAGAGCATAGATGGTGAGACAGAACATACTGTTGGAGAGAGAGCATAGATGGTGAGACAGAACATACTGTTGGAGAGAGAGAGCATAGATGGTGAGACAGAACATACTATTGGAGAGAGAGAGAAAAGATGGTGAGAGAACATACTGTTGGAGAGAGAGAGAAGAGATGGTGAGACAGAACTGGAAGACAGAACATACTGTTGGAGAGAGAGAGAAGAGATGGTGAGACAGAACATACTATTGGAGAGAGAGAGAAGAGATGGTGAGACAGAACATACTGTTGGAGAGAGAGAGAGATGGTGAGACAGAACTGGAAGACAGAACATACTGTTGGAGAGAGAGAGACGAGATGGTGAGACAGAACATACTGTTGGAGAGAGAGAGAAGAGATGGTGAGACAGAACTGGAAGACAGAACATACTGTTGGAGAGAGAGAGAGATGGTGAGAGAACTGGAAGACAGAACATACTATTGGAGAGAGAGAAGAGATAGTGGAGGACAGTTAGATAAGTCTTATGTAGTGGAGGACAGTTAGATAAGTCTTAAGTAGTGGAGGACAGTTAGATAAGTCTTATGTAGTGGAGGACAGTTAGATAAAAGCCTTAAGTATCAGAGGACAGTTAGGTAAAAGCCTTAAGTATCAGAGGACAGTTAGGTAAAAGCCTTAAGTATCAGAGGACAGTTAGGTAAAAGCCTTAAGTATCAGAGGACAGTTAGGTAAAAGCCTTAAGTAGTGGAGGACAGTTAGGTAACAGTCGTATGTAGTGGAGGACAGTTAGATAACAGTCGTATGTAGTGGAGGACAGTTAGATAACAGTCGTATGTAGTGGAGGACAGTTAGATAAAAGCCTTAAGTATCAGAGGACAGTTAGGTAACAGTCGTATGTAGTGGAGGACAGTTAGGTAACAGTCGTATGTAGTGGAGGACAGTTAGGTAACAGTCGTATGTAGTGGAGGAAAGTTAGGTAAAAGCCTTATGTAGTGGAGGACAGTTAGGTAACAGTCGTATGTAGTGGAGGACAGTTAGGTAAAAGCCTTATGTAGTGGAGGACAGTTAGGTAAAAGTCGTATGTAGTGGAGGACAGTTAGGTAACAGTCGTATGTAGTGGAGGACAGTTAGGTAACAGTCGTATGTAGTGGAGGACAGTTAGGTAAAAGCCTTATGTAGTGGAGGACAGTTAGGTAACAGTCGTATGTAGTGGAGGACAGTTAGGTAACAGTCGTATGTAGTGGAGGACAGTTAGGTAAAAGTCGTATGTAGTGGAGGACAGTTAGGTAAAAGTCGTATGTAGTGGAGGACAGTTAGGTAACAGTCGTATGTAGTGGAGGACAGTTAGATAAAAGTCGTATGTAGTGGAGGACAGTTAGGTAAAAGCCTTATGTAGTGGAGGACAGTTAGATAACAGTCGTATGTAGTGGAGGACAGTTAGGTAACAGTCGTATGTAGTGGAGGACAGTTAGATAAAAGTCGTATGTAGTGGAGGACAGTTAGGTAACAGTCGTATGTAGTGGAGGACAGTTAGATAACAGTCGTATGTAGTGGAGGACAGTTAGATAACAGTCGTATGTAGTGGAGGACAGTTAGGTAACAGTCGTATGTAGTGGAGGACAGTTAGATAAAAGTCGTATGTAGTGGAGGACAGTTAGATAACAGTCGTATGTAGTGGAGGACAGTTAGGTAAAAGTCGTATGTAGTGGAGGACAGTTAGATAAAAGTCGTATGTAGTGGAGGACAGTTAGGTAAAAGTCGTATGTAGTGGAGGACAGTTAGATAAAAGTCGTATGTAGTGGAGGACAGTTAGATAAAAGTCGTATGTAGTGGAGGACAGTTAGGTAACAGTCGTATGTAGTGGAGGACAGTTAGGTACCAGTCGTATGTAGTGGAGGACAGTTAGGTAAAAGCCTTATGTAGTGGAGGACAGTTAGATAAAAGGCGTATGTAGTGGAGGACAGTTAGGTAAAAGCCTTATGTAGTGGAGGACAGTTAGATAACAGTCGTATGTAGTGGAGGACAGTTAGGTAAAAGTCGTATGTAGTGGAGGACAGTTAGATAAAAGTCGTATGTAGTGGAGGACAGTTAGGTAACAGCCTTAAGTAGTGGAGGACAGTTAGATAACAGTCGTATGTAGTGGAGGACAGTTAGATAACAGTCGTAAGTAGTGGAGGACAGTTAGGTAACAGTCGTATGTAGTGGATGACAGTTAGATAACAGTCGTATGTAGTGGAGGACAGTTAGGTAAAAGCCTTAAGTAGTGGAGGACAGTTAGATAACAGTCGTATGTAGTGGAGGACAGTTAGGTAAAAGTCGTATGTAGTGGAGGACAGTTAGGTAACAGTCGTATGTAGTGGAGGAAAGTTAGGTAAAAGCCTTATGTAGTGGAGGACAGTTAGGTAACAGTCGTATGTAGTGGAGGACAGTTAGGTAAAAGCCTTATGTAGTGGAGGACAGTTAGGTAAAAGTCGTATGTAGTGGAGGACAGTTAGGTAACAGTCGTATGTAGTGGAGGACAGTTAGGTAACAGTCGTATGTAGTGGAGGACAGTTAGGTAAAAGCCTTATGTAGTGGAGGACAGTTAGGTAACAGTCGTATGTAGTGGAGGACAGTTAGGTAACAGTCGTATGTAGTGGAGGACAGTTAGGTAAAAGTCGTATGTAGTGGAGGACAGTTAGGTAAAAGTCGTATGTAGTGGAGGACAGTTAGGTAACAGTCGTATGTAGTGGAGGACAGTTAGATAAAAGTCGTATGTAGTGGAGGACAGTTAGGTAAAAGCCTTATGTAGTGGAGGACAGTTAGATAACAGTCGTATGTAGTGGAGGACAGTTAGGTAACAGTCGTATGTAGTGGAGGACAGTTAGATAAAAGTCGTATGTAGTGGAGGACAGTTAGGTAACAGTCGTATGTAGTGGAGGACAGTTAGATAACAGTCGTATGTAGTGGAGGACAGTTAGATAACAGTCGTATGTAGTGGAGGACAGTTAGGTAACAGTCGTATGTAGTGGAGGACAGTTAGATAAAAGTCGTATGTAGTGGAGGACAGTTAGATAACAGTCGTATGTAGTGGAGGACAGTTAGGTAAAAGTCGTATGTAGTGGAGGACAGTTAGATAAAAGTCGTATGTAGTGGAGGACAGTTAGGTAAAAGTCGTATGTAGTGGAGGACAGTTAGATAAAAGTCGTATGTAGTGGAGGACAGTTAGATAAAAGTCGTATGTAGTGGAGGACAGTTAGGTAACAGTCGTATGTAGTGGAGGACAGTTAGGTACCAGTCGTATGTAGTGGAGGACAGTTAGGTAAAAGCCTTATGTAGTGGAGGACAGTTAGATAAAAGGCGTATGTAGTGGAGGACAGTTAGGTAAAAGCCTTATGTAGTGGAGGACAGTTAGATAACAGTCGTATGTAGTGGAGGACAGTTAGGTAAAAGTCGTATGTAGTGGAGGACAGTTAGATAAAAGTCGTATGTAGTGGAGGACAGTTAGGTAACAGCCTTAAGTAGTGGAGGACAGTTAGATAACAGTCGTATGTAGTGGAGGACAGTTAGATAACAGTCGTAAGTAGTGGAGGACAGTTAGGTAACAGTCGTATGTAGTGGATGACAGTTAGATAACAGTCGTATGTAGTGGAGGACAGTTAGGTAAAAGCCTTAAGTAGTGGAGGACAGTTAGATAACAGTCGTATGTAGTGGAGGACAGTTAGGTAAAAGTCGTATGTAGTGGAGGACAGTTAGGTAACAGTCGTATGTAGTGGAGGACAGTTAGATAACAGTCGTATGTAGTGGAGGACAGTTAGGTAAAAGTCGTATGTAGTGGAGGACAGTTAGATAACAGTCGTATGTAGTGGAGGACAGTTAGGTAACAGTCGTATGTAGTGGAGGACAGTTAGGTAACAGTCATATGTAGTGGAGGACAGTTAGGTAACAGTCGTATGTAGTGGAGGACAGTTAGGTAACAGTCGTATGTAGTGGAGGACAGTTAGATAACAGTCGTATGTAGTGGAGGACAGTTAGGTAACAGTCGTATGTAGTGGAGGACAGTTAGATAACAGTCGTATGTAGTGGAGGACAGTTAGATAAAAGTCGTATGTAGTGGAGGACAGTTAGATAACAGTCGTATGTAGTGGAGGACAGTTAGGTAAAAGTCGTATGTAGTGGAGGACAGTTAGGTAACAGTCGTATGTAGTGGAGGACAGTTAGGTAAAAGCCTTATGTAGTGGAGGACAGTTAGGTAAAAGCCTTAAGTAGTGGAGGACAGTTAGGTAACAGTCGTATGTAGTGGAGGACAGTTAGGTAACAGTCGTATGTAGTGGAGGACAGTTAGGTAACAGTCGTATGTAGTGGAGGACAGTTAGGTAAAAGTCGTATGTAGTGGAGGACAGTTAGGTAACAGTCGTATGTAGTGGAGGACAGTTAGGTAAAAGCCTTATGTAGTGGAGGACAGTTAGGTAAAAGTCGTATGTAGTGGAGGACAGTTAGATAACAGTCGTATGTAGTGGAGGACAGTTAGATAACAGTCGTATGTAGTGGAGGACAGTTAGGTAACAGTCGTATGTAGTGGAGGACAGTTAGATAACAGTCGTATGTAGTGGAGGACAGTTAGGTAAAAGTCGTATGTAGTGGAGGACAGTTAGGTAACAGTCGTATGTAGTGGAGGACAGTTAGATAACATTCGTATGTAGTGGAGGACAGTTAGGTAAAAGTCGTATGTAGTGGAGGACAGTTAGGTAACAGTCGTATGTAGTGGAGGACAGTTAGATAACAGTCGTATGTAGTGGAGGACAGTTAGGTAAAAGTCGTATGTAGTGGAGGACAGTTAGATAACAGTCGTATGTAGTGGAGGACAGTTAGATAACAGTCGTATGTAGTGGAGGACAGTTAGGTAAAAGTCGTATGTAGTGGAGGACAGTTAGGTAACAGTCGTATGTAGTGGAGGACAGTTAGGTAACAGTCGTATGTAGTGGAGGACAGTTAGGTAACAGTCGTATGTAGTGGAGGACAGTTAGGTAACAGTCGTATGTAGTGGAGGACAGTTAGATAACAGTCGTATGTAGTGGAGGACAGTTAGATAAAAGTCGTATGTAGTGGAGGACAGTTAGATAACAGTCGTATGTAGTGGAGGACAGTTAGATAACAGTCGTATGTAGTGGAGGACAGTTAGATAACAGTCGTAAGTAGTGGAGGACAGTTAGGTAACAGTCGTATGTAGTGGAGGACAGTTAGATAACAGTCGTATGTAGTGGAGGACAGTTAGGTAAAAGCCTTAAGTAGTGGAGGACAGTTAGGTAACAGTCGTATGTAGTGGAGGACAGTTAGGTAAAAGTCGTATGTAGTGGAGGACAGTTAGGTAAAAGCCTTAAGTAGTGGAGGACAGTTAGGTAACAGTCGTATGTAGTGGAGGACAGTTAGGTAACAGTCGTATGTAGTGGAGGACAGTTAGGTAACAGTCGTATGTAGTGGAGGACAGTTAGGTAAAAGTCGTATGTAGTGGAGGACAGTTAGGTAACAGTCGTATGTAGTGGAGGACAGTTAGGTAAAAGCCTTATGTAGTGGAGGACAGTTAGGTAAAAGTCGTATGTAGTGGAGGACAGTTAGATAACAGTCGTATGTAGTGGAGGACAGTTAGATAACAGTCGTATGTAGTGGAGGACAGTTAGGTAACAGTCGTATGTAGTGGAGGACAGTTAGATAACAGTCGTATGTAGTGGAGGACAGTTAGGTAAAAGTCGTATGTAGTGGAGGACAGTTAGGTAACAGTCGTATGTAGTGGAGGACAGTTAGATAACAGTCGTATGTAGTGGAGGACAGTTAGGTAAAAGTCGTATGTAGTGGAGGACAGTTAGGTAACAGTCGTATGTAGTGGAGGACAGTTAGATAACAGTCGTATGTAGTGGAGGACAGTTAGGTAAAAGTCGTATGTAGTGGAGGACAGTTAGATAACAGTCGTATGTAGTGGAGGACAGTTAGATAACAGTCGTATGTAGTGGAGGACAGTTAGGTAAAAGTCGTATGTAGTGGAGGACAGTTAGGTAACAGTCGTATGTAGTGGAGGACAGTTAGGTAACAGTCGTATGTAGTGGAGGACAGTTAGGTAACAGTCGTATGTAGTGGAGGACAGTTAGGTAACAGTCGTATGTAGTGGAGGACAGTTAGATAACAGTCGTATGTAGTGGAGGACAGTTAGATAAAAGTCGTATGTAGTGGAGGACAGTTAGATAACAGTCGTATGTAGTGGAGGACAGTTAGATAAAAGTCGTATGTCGCAGAGGTTATTTGAAATCATGCATCAATCAATCTAGTGATAAATGACCCCTCCTGTCTCAGCCTCCAGTATTTATGCTGCAGTAGTTTATGTGTTGGGGGGCTGGGGTCAGTTTGTTATATCAGGAGTACTTCTCCTGTCCTATTCGGTGTCCTGTGTGAATCTAGGTGTGCGTTCTCTAATTCTCTCCTTCTCTCTTTCTTTCTCTCTCTCGGAGGACCTGAGCCCTAGGACCATGTCCCAGGACTACCTGACATGATGACTCCTTGCTATCCCCAGTCCACCTGACCGTGCTGCTGCTCCAGTTTCAACTGTTCTGCCTTATTATTGTTCGACCATGCTGGTCGTTTATGAACATTTGAACATCTTGGCCATGTTCTGTTATAATCTCCACACGGCACAGCCAGAAGAGGACTGGCCACCCCACATAGCCTGGTTCCTCTCTAGGTTTCTTCCTAGGTTTTGGCCTTTCTAGGGAGTTTTTCCTAGCCACCGTGCTTCTACACCTGCATTGTTTGCTGTTTGGGGTTTTAGGCTGGGTTTCTGTACAGCACTTTGAGATATCAGCTGATGTACGAAATGTATAAATAAATGTGATTTGATTTAGATTTGATTTGATTTGATAAATGATCCCTACCTTAATCTCAAATATCACCCTTGGACCGTGCCGATCAGGAGAAGGGTTCAACCCCCGCCGGTTACACTCACCCTGTGTCCTGGAAGTCTCTGTGTCCCTCCTGTCTGTCCCACCACGAAATGAACGTCGGCCATCAACTCATTGTTGAACATCACAGAGTTTCTGAAAAACAGACCAGAGGAAGATCAAAGCCCTTCACCTGTGCTGTATGGCAATAGTAACTCTCATACACTACACGACCAACAGTATGTGGACAACTGCCCGTCCAACATCTCATTTCAAAATCATTGGTATTAATATTGAGTTGATCTGCCCTTTGCTGCTGTAACGGCCTCCACTCTTCTAGGAAGGCTTTCCACTAGGTCACTAGAATTCTATTCAGCCATAAGAGCATTAGTGAGGACAGGCAGCTTCAGTGTTCCAGTTCATACCAAAGTTGAGAAATGGGGTTGAGAAAAGGGCCAGTTTCACCTACCTCTCTATTATATTAGTTAGTTAGTGACACATAACTCTCTAGTATATTAGTTAGTTAGTGTCACGTACCTCTCTAGTTAGTTAGTGTCACCTACCTCTCTGGTATATTAGTTAGATCGTGTCACCTACCTCTCTAGTTAGATAGTGTCACCTACCTCTAGTTAGATAGTGTCACCTACCTCTAGTTATTTAGTGTCACCTACCTCTAGTTATTTAGTGTCACCTACCTCTCTAGTTAGTTAGTTTGTTAGTTAGTTAGTTAGTTAGTTAGTTAGTTAGTTAGTTAGTTTGTTAGTTAGTTAGTTAGTTAGTTAGTTAGTTAGTTAGTTTGTTAGTTAGTTAGTTAGTGTCACCTACCTCTCTAGTTAGTTAGTTTGTTAGTTAGTTAGTTAGTTTGTTAGTTAGTTAGTTAGTGTCACCTACCTCTCTAGTTTGTTAGTTTGTTAGTTAGTTAGTTAGTTAGTTTGTTAGTTAGTTAGTTAGTTTGTAAGTTAGTTAGTTAGTTAGTTAGTTTGTAAGTTTGTAAGTTAGTTAGTTAGTTTTAGTTAGTTAGTTAGTTAGTTTGTAAGTTAGTTAGTTAGTTTGTTAGTTAGTTAGTTAGTGTCACCTACCTCTCTAGTTAGTTAGTTAGTTTGTTATTTAGTTAGTTAGTTAGTTAGTTAGTTAGTTTGTTAGTTAGTTAGTTAGTGTCACCTACCTCTCTAGTTAGTTAGTTTGTTATTTAGTTAGTTAGTTAGTTAGTTAGTTTGTTAGTTAGTTAGTTAGTGTCACCTACCTCTCTAGTTAGTTAGTGTCACCTACCTCTCTGGTATATTAGTTAGATCGTGTCACCTACCTCTCTAGTATAGTAGTTAGTTAGTGTCACCTACCTCTAGTTAGTTAGTGTCACCTACCTCTAGTTATTTAGTGTCACCTACCTCTAGTTAGATAGTGTCACCTACCTCTAGTTAGTTAGTGTCACCTACCTCTAGTTAGATAGTGTCACCTACCTCTAGTTAGTTAGTGTCACCTACCTCTAGTTAGTTAGTGTCACCTACCTCTAGTTAGTTAGTGTCACCTACCTCTAGTTAGTTAGTGTCACCTACCTCTAGTTAGTTAGTGTCACCTACCTCTAGTTATTTAGTGTCACCTACCTCTAGTTAGATAGTGTCACCTACCTCTAGTTAGTTCGTGTCACCTACCTCTAGTTAGATAGTGTCACCTACCTCTAGTTAGTTAGTGTCATCTACCTCTAGTTAGTTAGTGTCACCTACCTCTAGTTAGTTAGTGTCACCTACCTCTAGTTAGTTAGTGTCACCTACCTCTAGTTAGTTCGTGTCACCTACCTCTAGTTATTTAGTGTCACCTACCTCTCTAGTTAGTTAGTTTGTTAGTTAGTTAGTTAGTTAGTTAGTTAGTGTCACCTACCTCTCTAGTTAGTTAGTGTCACCTACCTCTCTGGTATATTAGTTAGATCGTGTCACCTACCTCTATAGTATAGTAGTTAGTTAGTGTCACCTACCTCTAGTTAGTTAGTGTCACCTACCTCTAGATAGTTAGTGTCACCTACCTCTAGTTAGATAGTGTCACCTACCTCTAGTTAGATAGTGTCACCTACCTCTAGTTAGTTAGTGTCACCTACCTCTAGTTAGTTAGTGTCACCTACCTCTAGTTAGTTAGTGTCACCTACCTCTAGTTAGTTAGTGTCACCTACCTCTAGTTAGTTAGTGTCACCTACCTCTAGTTAGTTAGTGTCACCTACCTCTAGTTAGTTAGTGTCACCTACCTCTAGTTAGTTCGTGTCACCTACCTCTAGTTAGTTAGTGTCACCTACCTCTAGTTATTTAGTGTCACCTATCTCTCTAGTTAGTTAGTTAGTTAGTTAGTTAGTGTCACCTACCTCTCTAGTTAGTTAGTTAGTTAGTTAGTTAGTTAGTTAGTTAGTTAGTTAGTTAGTTAGTTAGTGTCACCTACCTCTCTAGTTAGTTAGTGTCATCTACCTCTCTAGTTAGTTAGTTAGTTAGTTAGTTTGTTAGTTAGTTAGTTAGTGTCACCTACCTCTCTAGTTAGTTAGTGTCATCTACCTCTCTAGTTAGTTAGTGTCACCTACCTCTCTAGTTAGTTAGTGCCATCTACCTCTCTGGTATATGAGTTAGTTGGTGTCACCTACCTCTCTAGTATATTAGTTAGTTAGTGTCACCTACCTTTAGTTAGTTAGTGTCACCTACCTCTCTAGTTAGTTAGTGTCATCTACCTCTCTGGTATATGAGTTAGTTGGTGTCACCTAACTCTCTGGTATATGAGTTAGTTGGTGTCACCTACCTCTCTAGTATATTAGTTAGTTAGTGTCACCCACCTCTCTAGTATATTAGTTAGTTAGTGTCACCTACCTCTCTAGTTAGTTAGTTATTGTCACCTACCTCTCTGGTATATGAGTTAGTTGGTGTCACCTACCTCTCTAGTATATTAGTTAGTTAGTGTCACCCACCTCTCTAGTATATTAGTTAGTTAGTGTCACCTACCTCTCTAGTTAGTTAGTTATTGTCACCTACCTCTCTAGTATATTAGTTAGTTAGTGTCACCTACCTCTAGTTAGTTAGTGTCACCTACCTCTCTGGTATATGAGTTAGTTGGTGTCACCTTCCTCTCTAGTATATTAGTTAGTTAGTATATGGGTTAGTTAGTATATGGGTTTGTTAGTTTGTTAGTTAGTTAGTAAGTTAGTGTCACCTACCTCTCTCATACGTTAGTTAGTGTCACCTACCTCCCTAGTAGATTAGTTAGTTAGTATATGGGTTAGTTAGTATATGGGTTAGTTAGTATATGGGTTAGTTAGTATATGGGTTAGTTAATAAGTTGGTTAGTTAGTTGGTTAGTTAGTATATGGGTTAGTTAGTATATGGGTTAGTTAGTATATGGGTTAGTATATGGGTTAGTTAGTATATGGGTTAGTTAGTATATGGGTTAGTTAATAAGTTGGTTAGTTAGTATATGGGTTAGTTAGTTTGTTAGTTAGTTGGTTAGTTAGTGTCACCTACCTCTCTCGTATAGTAGAGTACAGCCCCTGCCAGTTACAGTTCTGAATGTTGTTATTCAGGTTCTGTTGTTGGTTCTCCTGCACTGTGGTGGTGGACGACCCTTCACCCTGCTTCTTAGGGAAAATATCTGCCATCCTCTTTTTCTTCTTGTTCTTCAGGGTAATGATCTCGTAACACACCGGAGGCAGCTTGGACCCGGTACTGCCCCCGGCAGCGCTGCTGCTGTTTACTGTCTTTTTGGAGCTCCTGGAGCTCAGTGACTTGCTCTTGACTGACTCTGGGAGCATCAAGAGGAAGGTCAGACATTTCATGTTCCGGCCCTTTGCATCCACCATGAGTGTGTTGTCCCGCCGAGCAGTGGGAGTGTATGGAGAGGTGGGGGGGCTCGGACAGGACAGGACAGTGGAGAGCAAAGGGCAAAGAGTTAGTCAGTCAGAAATCCTCCTTCTACTGTACCGTCGGTTCATCTTTTAGGAAATAGTCACAAGGTTATCCTGCACTTTCTCTCTTCTCCTTCACTTTACTCAAGAAAACAGAAAGGTAGAATCTAATGCTTTTTCTGGAGAAGATAGACAGGAGCAATCCAAAGGAACTTTTCTTTTCCTCCAGTTTTCCTTTTTAAGTTTGATCTGGTGACAGACGGTCTTGTTGGGTACCCATCGCTATTCGTCCCAGAGACCATACCAATGAAATCCTTAGTGAAATCACTCTCCTCTCTCTTCTATCTTCTATCTCCTCTCTCCTCCGGTGAGTGCTGGCGTGACAGCCAAGAGATTTAGTGCAGCTGCAGTAGTCCTAAGGCAGACAGCCTGCTTTCTCTCTCTTTCTTTTCTCTCTCTCTCTTTCTCTCTCTATCTACCTTTCTCTCTGGTTCTCTATCCGTTCTTTCTCTCTCTGCTTATCTCTTTCTCTCTCTGTTTCTCCCTCTCTTTCTCTCCCGTTATCTCTCTCCTTCTCCGCTCTGTAACTCAGGTCCTGTCTCTCCTGCAGGATGCTCTCTGTGTAAAGCAGCTCCGGTGTCTGTGCTACACTCTGCTCCCTTCCTCCTGTATTCTGCTGACTACAGCAGATGAAAGGATGAGGCTGGAAAAGAAGGGAGAGAGAGAGAATGAGATAAACCCCCCCCCCCCACCACCACCATCAAGCAGCACAAGGCATCCCCAGCAATGTCAGCCAATAGGCACACTCGGGATCCCTGATTGGCTGTTGCAGTTGAGTGCAGTACAGTGCCTACTAGGATATGCTAAGTCAACTCCTTCTATTAAAGTGACAGCCATCGCCCCCTGAGAATGATATATGGCTGCACCCTATTCACTTTTTAGTGCACTACTTTGGACAGAGGTCTCTGGACAAAACTAGCGCACTTGTGTAGGGAATAGGGTGCCATTTGGGATGTCACTCCTAAAAATACGATTTGTTATATTGTAAATATTGTAAATACTAAGACAGGGAATTTTTACTAGGATTAAATGTCAGGAATAGTGAAAAACGGAGATTAAATGTATTTGGCTAAGGTGTATGTAAACTTCCGACTTCAACTGTACATATAATTTGTTATATTGTAAATATTGTAAATACTAAAGGGCAATTCTGATCTAAGAGGCCTTTGTATGGTCAGAATTTCCCTAATGTATGCTTGCCTGGTCAGTTATATTTTTTCACAACAAAATTGTACTTTATAATATGATGCTGAACTGAATGTATAAAGAGCCGTCTTTACATTGTTGCTTTTATTGGACTTTAATAACAGGGTCATTAAGGCTTTCGTTGAATTTAATGTATCATATTTATATATATATATTTATATTTATATATTGAAAGTCATTTATGGACATGTGGAGAGAGGAAATTCAAATGTTTTAATATCTGTCATTTATGATTCATCTGTATTTAGAATCTCTCCAGGAGAAAACACAGAAGGCTGTATAAAACACCTGTCTTCGGATTACATCTACAAACTAAGGGCAACCATGGCCTCCATGACAGAGAGGGAGAAGCCATGGCCATGGCCTCCATGGCAGAGAGGGAGAAGCGTTCATCCATGTAAACGGGTAAGAGAGTCTAGCTACATTTTCAGATATTATATGTTTTCATTGCAAGTTAAGGTGTACTATTAGCTAGCAGGCTTGCTAGCTAACGTTATGTGTATGATCTGTGTAGTAATATTTTTAAGATCTCAGAAAACACCACTAGTTATAGCCTAGCTAACATTGAACCTATTTGGTTAACTTTAATTATCTGCAGATTCATGCATGGTAGTACCGTTGGGATTATGGTTCATTGTTTAGCTAGTTAGCTAGCTAGCGAGAAAAGACTCCACTATGCAAGTAACAATTTCACTGTACTGTTTATACCTATATCCTGTGCATGTGATGAATAAACTTTGATTTAATTTGATATAGTGTTTGTTTACTAGAGACGGTAGTGCAAAAAGCACCAATGTAAAATTAGGATATAACGTTAGGCCAACAAGACAGTGTCCACTTTATAAGATTCTCTGGTAGAACGCTTTCATTTGAGCAATTTTTTGTAATTATCTAACCATTAACTTGTAAATAATGATCTTGTGTTGAGTTTATTGTCCTGCAATAATGAATATAAATTAGCTAAAGTTAAGATGTTGTCAGCTATGGTAATTATTTGAACTGCTAACCAGCTAACTTAAAACTTGTTGAGGATAGGGGGCAGTATACTTAACTAATAAACTAGAAACAAACAAAACATTGTTTAGTGGCCTGGTTTGTCTGGTTTGCTAGATTGACATATCCTAAATTCACATTTAAATGGATGGGTTAGTTGGTGTTAAAATACACCAAGGATAGGCGTTCTGCTAGCGGGATAAATGCCGACAACATCCGGTGAAATTGAAGGGTGGAATTTCAAATTTCAAATAATTAATAATTGTGATATTAAACATTCATGGACATATATCATTATATCATTTAAAAGCTTACATTCTTGTTAATCCAACTGCGTTTTCAAAAAGGCTTTACGGCAAAAGCATACCATGCGACTGTCTGAGGACGGCGCCCCACATCAACATATTTTTCAACTAGCACAGGCTTCATAAAATCACAAATAAAGCACTTACTTTTGAAGATTTTCCTCTGTTTGCAATCCCAATGGTCCCAGCTACAACATGAATGTTCCTTTTGTTAGATAAAATCCTTCTTTATATCCCAAAAAGTCAGTTTAGTTGGCGCCATCGATTTCAGTAATACACTCGTTCAACATGCAGACAAAGGAGTCCAAAAAGCTACCGCTAAACTTCATCCTAACAAGTCAAACCATGTTTCTACTTAATCCTCAGGTACTCTAAAATGTAAATCAACTATAATATTTCATACGGAAAGTATAGGAAAGGAACATTAGTACGCGCGCCGAAAGACTGATATTGTTCCCTGTGTTCTTCTCACCAAAACTCCAAATAGTTTTTCAAAAAACGAGCCTGAAACCTTTAATAAAGACTGTTGACATCTAGTGGAAGCCATAGGAATTGCAATCTGGGAGACGGATTTACATAGAAAAATAGGAACCCATTATAAGGGAGCTCAAAAATATATATTTTACTGTTGGATTTTATTAGGATTTTTGCCTGCCATATCAATTCTGTTATAGCCTCAGACATTATTTTAGCAGTTTTAGAAACGGCAAAGTGTTTTCTATCCAATGCTACCAATTATATGCATATCCTAGCTTCTGGGCCTGAGTAACAGGCAGTTTACTTTGGGCACGTCAGTAAGGCGGAAATTCAGGATACTAGATCCTGTCCCTAACAAGATTTATACTCTGTGCTTAATTTGTAAGTCGGGAGATCCCGGGAACACATAGTGAGCACAAGAGGGGGGGGGGGGGATTATCCAGGGGGCTCTGAGGTACCGGAGGACTTGAGGAAAAAAGAGAACAACACAATGTAGCAGCGCAGCAGACAGAGTAAACAGCCATGTAGCCTACTGTCTATGGTGGTGAAACGGACAGCTCTCTCCAAGGTGCTGCTTAATTCAAAGCAGTTTAGACATTACTGCAGAACAACCACCGTACGTATAGCCTATAGTATACAGTGGTTCCTCCTTTAAAAGTGAGACTTAGAGGCACCCAGTGTCATGGCTTCATGCTCCAGACCACCACAAGGGGGAGCTAGAGGTACCCAGCGTCACGGTTAGAGCACTCATTAAGCATTTGGGTCCCAAGGTTTTTACATGACCAATCATATCGAGTGGTTCCAATGACGAGTTTTGACGAGAGCCACCCTTGTCTTGTGAGGTTTTTCAACAAGATGGCTGACAAAACATTACAGTGGAACCAGATGTCAGTTGTTATAACATCATAATGAGTCAAGCAAAAAAAAATTACAATTGAGAGGAATTTGTTAGTTAAATGTAGAGACAAACGTTTGTGCATATTTTTTTGGGTCAAAAAAGTTAATTTACGAAAATCGCTATTTAGAAAGTTATCTGAGTAGCTAACATTAGCCAACTAGCGAGGAGAATGCATTTGTAATTTGTGTTGTTTAATGTTTTAGGGATGTCAGATATATGTGTATAGGTGGCAGGGAAGTCAGGCGCAGGAGAGTCAAACGGAGTGTAAAATGGAGTCTTTTAATAAATGTCATAGTAACATGCTCCATAATTTGTGTTGTTTAATGTTTTAGGGATGTCAGATATAAGTGTATAGGTGGCAGGGAAGTCAGGCGCAGGAGAGTCAAACGGAGTGTAAAATGTACACACTCTTTTAATAAATGTCATAGTAACATGCTCCATAACACTAAACAGGAAAAGAACATGAACAAATGTGTGTACGAAGACCCGTCGCGCACCTGTACAACAAAAACACTACACTGACAATAAACAATCTCTGACAAAGACATGAGGGGAAACGGAGGGTTAAATACACAACAGGTAATGAATGGGATTGAAAACAGGTGTGTGGGAAGAGAAGACAAAACCAATGGAAAATGAAAAATGGATCAATGATGGCTAGAAGACCGGTGACGTCGAACGCCGAGCACCGCCCGAACAAGGAGAGGCAACGACTTCGGTAGAAGTCGTGACAAGGGACTCCTGAGAAAACCAGCAAACCAGGCTATCGTTTTGTGAATCAGTGGATGTAAGGAATCTAGCTAGCTAAAGCATTTCCTGCAAACTGAATGTACAATTATAGTATTTCAATGAGATACTTAATTTCAACCAGTGGAGAATGTGAAACACTTTATATGAAGAAGTTCATTATCCAGATGTTAAATACATAATACATGCAAAATAGTTATAATATTATATAATATTATGTAAAATTATATTATAAATACAAGTTCAATCTGTACTTCAATGCACATATTGTCACATCTGCCCCCCCCCCCCTCCCCCCAGGTTGCCCTGCATCACACGCTCCTGCCATCCATCACGCATACCTGCCTTCCCTCGTCACGCACATCAGCGATACTCACCTGGACTCACTTATCACCTGTTAATATCCTCCCTTACATTTGTTCCCTGCTCTGTTCCCTGTTCTGTTCCCTGCTCTGTTCCCTGCTCTGTTCCCTGTTCTGTTCCCTGCTCTGTTCCCTGTTCTGTTCCCTGCTCTGTTCCCTGCTCTGTTCCCTGCTCTGTTCCCTGCTCTGTTCCCTGCTCTGTTCCCTGTTCTGTTCCCTGCTCTGTTCCCTGCTCTGTTCCCTGTTCTGTTCCCTGCTCTGTTCCCTGCTCTGTTCCCTGCTCTTGCTCTGTTCCCTGTTCTGTTCCCTGTTCTGTTCCCTGCTCTGTTCCCTGCTCTGTTCCCTGCTCTGTTCCCTGTTCTGTTCCCTGTTCTGTTCCCTGCTCTGTTCCCTGCTCTGTTCCCTGCTCTGTTCCCTGCTCTGTTCCCTGCTGCTGCATTGTATTGTTTTTGTCTTTTGTATTAGTTTGCTGACGCTGTTCCTGTCTCGTTTCCTGTCTCGTTTTTACTTCATCTCCAGCATCAACACGTGACAGATATGGTGTGCATTATAAAACGAGGAAGAAAGACGAGGTGGGGAGAGAGGTATAGTTGACAGAAAGGGGAAGAGGTAAGAACAGCGGCTGATAGCATATGATTCATGAATTACAGTGCTACCCTAATATTCTCTCAGTTCATCACAATTACAGTGTCTCTAGCGGTGTCTCCTAACCAGCCTTGTGCTCCCAGTCGGCCCGAAGGTTATCTTAACAGCGGGTGAGGTGGCGATGACGGGACTGGCTTCCTCTCTCACATCAAAACATACCTGCAGAAGAGCGACAGATGGATAGAGACAGAGCATGATTAAGCCTTGTGTTTTTATTCTAACACGGTCAGGACTAGAATAGGATGAACTTCTATTACTGTTCACAGTGTGAGAAAAGGCAGAGTTCCTCTGTCCCGTGTCTGTGTTCTTTAGCCCATCTAAATCTTTTCTTTTTATTGGCCAGTCTGAGATGTGGCTTTTTCTTTGCAACTCTGCCTAGAAGGCCAGCATCCCGGAGTCATCTCGTCACTGTTGATGTTGAGACTGGTGTTTTGCGGGTACTATTTAACAAAGACGCCAGTTGAGGACTTGTGAGGAGTAGGTCTCTCAAACTAGAGAACCGGGGCCTCCCACTTCTCTTTCTATTCTGGTTTGAGACAATTTGTGCTGTTCTATGAAAGGAGTAGTACACAGAGTTGTACGAAATTTTCAGTTTCTTGGCAATTTCTCGCATGGAATTGTCACGACTTCCGCCGAAGTTGGCTACCCTGGCCTTTTCCTCTCACATACATTAGACAGGCCAGACCCAGCTCTGCCATCCCAGCCTAATGTCTGGCCTGCCTAATGTCTGGCCTGTCTAACATCTGGCCTGCCTAATGTCTGGCCTGTCTAATGTCTGGCTTGTCTAATGTCTGGCCTGTCTAATGTCTGGCCTGTCTAATGTCTGGCTTGTCTAATGTCTGGCCTGCCTAATGTCTGCCCTGTCTAATGTCTGGCTTGTCTAATGTCTGGCCTGTCTAATGTCTGGCCTGTAACAGAGAGAAGGAGCTCTGTCTGTTTCTGTCTAGCTGCAGAACAGATTAACTCTATACTGTTATATTATTGGAGATGAATTGGATAACGAGGTGAACTTGAATAACAGAGAATCCTGTCTTTGATCATTAGAGGTGCTGTGTAGAGGGCCTGTGTCTCTACCAGGTGATCATTAGAGGTGTTGTGTAGAGGGCCTGTGTCTCTACCAGGTGATCATTAGAGGTGCTGTGTAGAGGGCCTGTGTCTCTACCAGGTGATCATTAGAGGTGTTGTGTAGAGGGCCTGTGTCTCTACCAGGTGATCATTAGAGGGCCTGTGTCTCTACCAGGTGATCATTAGAGGGCCTGTGTCTCTACCAGGTGATCATTAGAGGGCCTGTGTCTCTACCAGGTGATCATTAGAGGGCCTGTGTCTCTACCAGGTGATCATTAGAGGGCCTGTGTCTCTACCAGATGATCATTAGAGGTGTTGTGTAGAGGGCCTGTGTCTCTACCAGGTGATCATTAGAGGGCCTGTGTAGAGGGCCTGTGTCTCTACCAGGTGATCATTAGAGGGCCTGTGTCTCTACCAGGTGATCATTAGAGGGCCTGTGTCTCTACCAGGTGATCATTAGAGGGCCTGTGTCTCTACCAGATGATCATTAGAGGTGTTGTGTAGAGGGCCTGTGTCTTTACCAGGTGATCATTAGAGGGCCTGTGTAGAGGGCCTGTGTCTCTACCAGGTGATCATTAGAGGGCCTGTGTAGAGGGCCTGTGTCTCTACCAGGTGATCATTAGAGGGCCTGTGTAGAGGGCCTGTGTCTCTACCAGGTGATCATTAGAGGGCCTGTGTCTCTACCAGGTGATCATTAGAGGGCCTGTGTCTCTACCAGGTGATCATTAGAGGGCCTGTGTCTCTACCAGGTGATCATTAGAGGGCCTGTGTCTCTACCAGGTGATCATTAGAGGGCCTGTGTCTCTACCAGGTGATCATTAGAGGGCCTGTGTCTCTACCAGGTGATCATTAGAGGGCCTGTGTCTCTACCAGGTGATCATTAGAGGGCCTGTGTCTCTACCAGGTGATCATTAGAGGGCCTGTGTCTCTACCAGGTGATCATTTTATTTATTTGCCCTTTATTTAACCAGGTAGGCTAGTTGAGAACAAGTTCTCATTTGCAACTGCGACCTGGCCAAGATAAAGCGTAGCAATTCGACACATACAACAACACAGAGTTACACATGGAATAAACAAAACATTCAGTCCCATCTATCTCTCAAAACCATCCAGTCCCACCCTTCAGCTCCATTCAGCCCCTCCCATCTATCTCTGAACACCATCCAGTCCCACCCTTCAGCTCCATTCAACCCCTCCCATCTATCTCTCAACACCATCCAGTCCCACCCTTCAGCTCCACTGAACCCCTCCCATCTATCTCTCAACACCACCCAGTCCCTTCAGCTCCATTCAACCCCTCCCATCTATCTCTCAACACCATTCATTTTGGATTTCTATTTGCCATATATTTTTCAACTGTTCTGTGATGCTTCACAAAAGTACTGAACCTTCCTATTCTCATAGCTTCTACAGATAAATTAAAATAAACATTTTTGCTAAAATAATTATTATATTATTGATTGATTGACTATGGCTTTTCAAATCACCCAGTATTGCTATCTGCAGCGTTAGTTCTAGGCAAATGTTGCAATTCTTCAGCCATTCCTGGACCTGTGGCCAAAAACGAGCTCCATATGGACAATACCAAAATAAATGATCTAATGACTCTGCCTCCTCACAGCAGAATCTGCAGAGCTGGGAAGATTGTATCCCCCACATATAACATTATATTTGTTGCAAGAATTTTGTATAGTCATTTATATTGAAAAGGGCAAAGTTTTGAATCCGGTGTTGTTTAGCGTGTCAATTCATAAACCATGTGCCATGGAATGGGTACATCCAAAATCTATTCACAACTATTTTGCAATTTATATGGCACAGCTGTCAGTTTTTTGGTCCTTAAATGAAATTGGTATATGTTTTTTATTTATCACACTTTTCTTTAACCATTTATGTTCTTTAATACAGGGCCGACATACAAGTTCCTTACTTATTTCCCCTTCTACTTGCCTCTTCCATTTTTGTGGTAATGCTGCCATTAATTGGTTGTAATTTTGGGTAGAGCAGACATTTCCATATGTCCGTGTTCAGCTGCATGTGACATAACTCCACCAGTATTTATGATATCATTCACTAAAATTATACCTTTTTTATTTGTATCTGTCTTTTCAGGTGGATTCAACTGAAATTGCAACCAACTTTCTAAGGCTTGTTTTAAAAAAATAAAGATATTTTGGAGATTGATTTCCTTTTCAAACAACCGAAAGTGAGAAGGTGTAAACAACCGAAAGTGAGAAGGTGTAAACAACCGAAAGTGAGAAGGTGAGAAGGCCCTTCCTGAATATAGGATGAGACATTCGTACCAATTGTCTAGAGAACCAGTTTGGATTTAAGTATAACTTTTGTATGACTGATGCCTTTAGTGAGAGGTCTAATGCTTTAATATTTAATCATTTCTGCCCACCGAATTCATATTCGTTATATAAATAGGCCCTTTTAATTTGATATGGTTTGCCGTTCCAAATAAAATTGAATATTTTATGTCCATATAATTTAAAAAGCAGGTCACTAGGTGTAAGCAAATAGGTAAACTGAGCTGTAATTGATGAACAGTCTCACATAGGTATTCCTCTTGTCCAGATGGGTTAGGGCAGTGTGCAGTGTGGTTGAGATTGCATCGTCTGTGGACCTATTGGGGTGGTAAGCAAATTGGAGTGGGTCTAGGGTGTCAGGTAGGGTGGAGGTGATATGGTCCTTGACTAGTCTCTAAAAGCACTTCATGATGACAGAAGTGAGTGCTACGGGGCGGTAATCGTCTAGCTCAGTTACCTTAGCCTTCTTGGGAACAGGGACAATGGTGGCCATCTTGAAGCAAATGGGAACAGCAGACTGGGATAAGGATTGATTGAATATGTCCGTAAACAATCAAGCCAGCTGCTCTGAGGACACGGCTGGGGATGCCGTCTGGGCCGGCAGCCTTGCGAGGGTTAACATGTTTAAATGTTTTACTCACATTGGCTGCAGTGAAGGAGAGCCCACAGGTTTTGGTAGCGGGCCATGTCAGTGGCACTGTGTTGTCCTCAAAGTGAGCAAAGAAGTTGTTTACGTGGGTCTGGGAGCAAGACATCGTGGGGGTGGTTTTACTTTTGTAGTCCGTGATTGACTGTATACTCAGGAAGTATGCTAATTTGGTATAGAGCAGACCTAACTAACCCACTCTATTAAATTAATCAAAACAGGAACATTTGACATTTGGCTAGAAATTCAAAAGGAAATGATCTTAACAGAGAAAAAAGTCCTCCTGTGTGCTACCTATATCCCCCCACTAGAATCCCCATACATTAATGAAGACAGCTTCTCCATCCTGGAGAGGGAAATCAATCATTTCCAGGCCCAGGGACATGTACTAGTCTGTGGTGACCTAAGTGACGCCAGAACTGGACAAGAACCTGACACTCTCACACAGGGGGAAATTCTTCATCAAACCATTTGTTGTGGTTGTTAATTTTCTTAGTTTTAAATGTTTTTTTTTTTTACCTTTCTTTAACTAGGCAAGTCAGTTAAGAACAAATTCTTATTTTCAATGACGGCCTAGGAACAGTGGGTTAACTGCCTGTTCAGGGGCAGAACGACAGATTTGTACCTTGTCAGCTCGGGGGTTTGTACTTGTAACTTTTCGGTTACTAGTCCAACGCTCTAACCACTAGGCTACCCTAACGCAGGTTGAGATAGTGAATGGCTTTGTGTACCATAAAGTGTCCAATGCTGTTGGTCATTGGTCACTTTGGGGGGTGTTGATTGGTTGGAGTGGATGTGGCTGGGGGTGTTGTGGTCCGGATGGAGATCCTCTATGTGTAGGTCCAGGGCTAGGTGACCCTAGTTGGTCCTCAGACAGAAGGTCTTAGGGCATGCTGGGTGTTTGGACACCAGAGTTTAGACTGTGTTTGGGAAATAAGTGTATTTATTTTGTTTGACATATTTCCCGTTTGAGTCCATAAGGAGTGGAATCTGTGGTCTGTGAAACTCTCAGGACATTGTTGGGCTCATGGGCTTTGACACCTCTCACTTCATACCTCAGTGCTAATTAAAGTTGCAGTCAGATCTGTTCTGTCCTAGTAGCTTGGTAGCCTTAATATAACATTCAGTCCTTATAAAGTAAAATATATCGTAAAATATATCTTTGTAATGTATTTTTTCTTCGTAGTTTTAAAAATAGCATCAGACTAAAACATTACTCATCCAGATCCAGGTTGGATGGTGTTTTCAGGTTTCTGTTGTTTGTTTGCCAGATCATTTAGAAATAAGAGTCTTTGGTAGTAGGAATCCTTCCAGGTCAATTTAGTCCAAAATCAGGTTGTAGGTTATGAGTTTTGATTAGGAGTGAAGGTTATCGATGGTAGTATCCTGTATATGTCCTGGTGACATAGTGGAGGGTAGTATCGTGTATATGTCCTGGTGACATAGTGTTGTAGAGGGTAGTATCCTGTATATGTCCTGGTGACATAGTGTTGTAGAGGGTAGTATCCTGAATATGTCCTGGTGACATAGTGTTGTAGAGGGTAGTATCCTGTATATGTCCTGGTGACATAGTGTTGTGGAGGGTAGTATCCTGTATATGTCCTGGTGATATAGTTTTGTAGATGGTAGTATCCTGTATATGTCCTGGTGACATAGTGTTGTGGAGGGTAGTATCCTGTATATGTCCTGGTGACATAGTGTTGTAGAGGGTAGTATCCTGTATAGGTCCTGGTGACATAGTGTTGTAGAGGGTAGTATCCTGTATATGTCCTGGTGACATAGTGTTGTAGAGGGTAGTATCCTGTATATGTCCTGGTGACATAGTGTTGTAGAGGGTAGTATCCTGTATATGTCCTGGTGACATAGTGTTGTGGAGGGTAGTATCCTGTATATGTCCTGGTGACATAGTGTTGTGGAGGGTAGTATCCTGTATATGTCCTGGTGACATAGTGTTGTAGAGGGTAGTATCCTGTATATGTCCTGGTGACATAGTGTTGTGGAGGGTAGTATCCTGTATATGTCTTGGTGACATAGTGTTGTAGAGGGTAGTATCCTGTATATGTCCTGGTGACATAGTGTTATGGAGGGTAGTATCCTGTATATGTCCTGGTGACATAGTGTTGTAGAGGGTAGTATCCTGTATATGTCCTGGTGACATAGTGTTGTAGAGGGTAGTATCCTGTATATGTCCTGGTGACATAGCGTTGTAGAGGGTAGTATCCTGTATATGTCCTGGTGACATAATGTTGTGGAGGGTAGTATCCTGTATATGTCCTGGTGACATAGTGTTGTAGAGGGTAGTATCCTGTATATGTCCTGGTGACATAGTGTTGTGGAGGGTAGTATCCTGTATATGTCCTGGTGACATAGTGTTGTAGAGGGTAGTATCCTGTATATGTCCTGGTGACATAGTGTTGTGGAGGGTAGTATCCTGTATATGTCCTGGTGACATAGTGTTGTAGAGGGTAGTATCCTGTATATGTCCTGGTGACATAGTGAAGGTTATGTTGTAGAGGGTAGTATCCTGTATATGTCATGGTGACATAGTGTTGTAGAGTGTAGTATCCTGTATATGTCCTGGTGACATAGTGTTGTAGAGGGTAGTATCCTGTATATGTCCTGGTGACATAGTGTTGTAGAGGGTAGTATCCTGTATATGTCCTGGTGACATAGTGTTGTAGAGGGTAGTATCCTGTATATGTCCTGGTGACATAGTGGAGGGTAGTATCCTGTATATGTCCTGGTGACATAGTGTTATGGAGGGTAGTATCCTGTATATGTCCTGGTGACATAGTGTTATGGAGGGTAGTATCCTGTATATGTCCTGGTGACATAGTGTTGTAGAGGGTAATTTCCTGTATATGTCCTAGTGACATAGTGGAGGGTAGTATCCTGTATATGTCCTGGTGACATAGTGTTGTAGAGGGTAGTATCCTGTATATGTCCTGGTGACAGTGTTGTGGAGGGTAGTATCCTGTATATGTCCTGGTGACATAGTGTTGTAGAGGGTAGTATCCTGTATATGTCCTGGTGACATAGTGGAGGGTAGTATCCTGTATATGTCCTGGTGACATAGTGGAGGGTAGTATCCTGTATATGTCCTGGTGACATAGTGGAGGGTAGTATCCTGTATATGTCCTGGTGACATAGTGTTGTAGAGGGTAGTATCCTATATATGTCCTGGTGACATAGTGGAGGGTAGTATCCTGTATATGTCCTGGTGACATAGTGGAGGGTAGTATCCTGTATATGTCCTGGTGACATAGTGTTGTGGAGGGTAGTATCCTGTATATGTCCTGGTGACATAGTGTTGTAGAGGGTAGTATCCTGTATATGCCCTGGTGACATAGTGTTGTAGAGGGTAGTATCCTGTATATGTCCTGGTGACATAGTGTTGTGGAGGGTAGTATCCTGTATATGTCCTGGTGACATAGTGAAGGTTATGTTGTGGACGGTAGTATCCTGTATATGTCCTGGTGACATAGTGTTGTGGATGGTAGTATCCTGTATATGTCCTGTTGACATAGTGTTATGGAGGGTAGTATCCTGTATATGTCCTGGTGACATAGTGTTGTAGAGGGTAGTATCCTGTATATGTCCTGGTGACATAGTGTTGTAGAGGGTAGTATCCTGTATATATCCTGGTGACATAGTGTTGTGGAGGGTAGTATCCTGTATATGTCCTGGTGACATAGTGTTGTAGAGGGTAGTATCCTGTATATGTCCTGGTGACATAGTGTTGTGGAGGGTAGTATCCTGTATATGTCTTGGTGACATAGTGTTGTAGAGGGTAGTATCCTGTATATGTCCTGGTGACATAGTGTTATGGAGGGTAGTATCCTGTATATGTCCTGGTGACATAGTGTTGTAGAGGGTAGTATCCTGTATATGTCCTGGTGACATAGTGTTGTAGAGGGTAGTATCCTGTATATGTCCTGGTGACATAGCGTTGTAGAGGGTAGTATCCTGTATATGTCCTGGTGACATAATGTTGTGGAGGGTAGTATCCTGTATATGTCCTGGTGACATAGTGTTGTAGAGGGTAGTATCCTGTATATGTCCTGGTGACATAGTGTTGTGGAGGGTAGTATCCTGTATATGTCCTGGTGACATAGTGGAGGGTAGTATCCTGTATATGTCCTGGTGACATAGTGTTGTGGAGGGTAGTATCCTGTATATGTCCTGGTGACATAGTGTTGTAGAGGGTAGTATCCTGTATATGTCCTGGTGACATAGTGAAGGTTATGTTGTAGAGGGTAGTATCCTGTATATGTCATGGTGACATAGTGTTGTAGAGTGTAGTATCCTGTATATGTCCTGGTGACATAGTGTTGTAGAGGGTAGTATCCTGTATATGTCCTGGTGACATAGTGTTGTAGAGGGTAGTATCCTGTATATGTCCTGGTGACATAGTGTTGTAGAGGGTAGTATCCTGTATATGTCCTGGTGACATAGTGGAGGGTAGTATCCTGTATATGTCCTGGTGACATAGTGTTATGGAGGGTAGTATCCTGTATATGTCCTGGTGACATAGTGTTATGGAGGGTAGTATCCTGTATATGTCCTGGTGACATAGTGTTGTAGAGGGTAATTTCCTGTATATGTCCTAGTGACATAGTGGAGGGTAGTATCCTGTATATGTCCTGGTGACATAGTGTTGTAGAGGGTAGTATCCTGTATATGTCCTGGTGACAGTGTTGTGGAGGGTAGTATCCTGTATATGTCCTGGTGACATAGTGTTGTAGAGGGTAGTATCCTGTATATGTCCTGGTGACATAGTGGAGGGTAGTATCCTGTATATGTCCTGGTGACATAGTGGAGGGTAGTATCCTGTATATGTCCTGGTGACATAGTGGAGGGTAGTATCCTGTATATGTCCTGGTGACATAGTGTTGTAGAGGGTAGTATCCTATATATGTCCTGGTGACATAGTGGAGGGTAGTATCCTGTATATGTCCTGGTGACATAGTGGAGGGTAGTATCCTGTATATGTCCTGGTGACATAGTGTTGTGGAGGGTAGTATCCTGTATATGTCCTGGTGACATAGTGTTGTAGAGGGTAGTATCCTGTATATGCCCTGGTGACATAGTGTTGTAGAGGGTAGTATCCTGTATATGTCCTGGTGACATAGTGTTGTGGAGGGTAGTATCCTGTATATGTCCTGGTGACATAGTGAAGGTTATGTTGTGGACGGTAGTATCCTGTATATGTCCTGGTGACATAGTGTTGTGGATGGTAGTATCCTGTATATGTCCTGTTGACATAGTGTTATGGAGGGTAGTATCCTGTATATGTCCTGGTGACATAGTGTTGTAGAGGGTAGTATCCTGTATATGTCCTGGTGACATAGTGTTGTAGAGGGTAGTATCCTGTATATATCCTGGTGACATAGTGTTGTGGAGGGTAGTATCCTGTATATGTCCTGGTGACATAGTGTTGTGGAGGGTAGTATCCTGTATATGTCCTGGTGACATAGTGTTGTAGAGGGTAGTATCCTGTATATATCCTGGTGACATAGTGTTGTGGAGGGTAGTATCCTGTATATGTCCTGGTGACATAGTGTTGTAGAGGGTAGTATCCTGTATATGTCCTGGTGACATAGTGTTGTAGAGGGTAGTATCCTGTATATATCCTGGTGACATAGTGTTGTGGAGGGTAGTATCCTGTATATGTCCTGGTGACATAGTGTTGTAGAGGGTAGTATCCTGTATATATCCTGGTGACATAGTGAAGGTTATGTTGTAGAGGGTAGTATCCTGTATATGTCCTGGTGACATAGTGTTGTAGAGGGTAGTATCTTGTATATGTCCTGGTGACATAGTGTTGTAGAGGGTAGTATCCTGTATATGTCCTGGTGACATAGTGAAGGTTATGTTGTAGAGGGTAGTATCCTGTATATATCCTGGTGACATAGTGAAGGTTATGTTGTAGAGGGTAGTATTTTGTATATGTCCTGGTGACATAGTGTTGTAGAGGGTAGTATCCTGTATTTGTCCTGGTGACATAGTGAAGGTTATGTTGTGGAGGGTTGTATCCTGTATATGTCCTGGTGACATAGTGAAGGTTATGTTCTAGAGGGTAGTATTTTGTATATGTCCTGGTGACATAGTGTTGTAGAGGGTAGTATCCTGCATATGTCCTGGTGACATAGTGAAGGTTATGTTGTAGAGGGTAGTATTTTGTATATGTCCTGGTGACATAGTGTTGTAGAGGGTAGTATCCTGTATTTGTCCTGGTGACATAGTGAAGGTTATGTTGTGGAGGGTTGTATCCTGTATATGTCCTGGTGACATAGTGAAGGTTATGTTGTAGAGGGTAGTATCCTGTATATATCCTGGTGACATAGTGTTGTGGAGGGTAGTATCCTGTATAGGTCCTGGTGACATAGTGTTGTAGAGGGTAGTATCCTGTATATGTCCTGGTGACATAGTGAAGGTTATGTTGTAGAGGGTAGTATCCTGTATATGTCCTGGTGACATGGTGTTGTAGAGGGTAGTATCCTGTATATGTCCTGGTGACATAGTGTTGTAGAGGGTAGTATCCTGTATATGTCCTGGTGACATAGTGAAGGTTATGTTGTAGAGGGTAGTATGCTGTATATGTCATGGTGACATAGTGTTGTAGAGTGTAGTATCCTGTATATGTCCTGGTGACATAGTGTTGTAGAGGGTAATTTCCTGTATATGTCCTAGTGACATAGTGGAGGGTAGTATCCTGTATATGTCCTGGTGACATAGTGTTGTAGAGGGTAGTATCCTGTATATGTCCTGGTGACAGTGTTGTGGAGGGTAGTATCCTGTATCTGTCCTGGTGACATAGTGTTGTAGAGGGTAGTATCCTGTATATGTCCTGGTGACATAGTGGAGGGTAGTATCCTGTATATGTCCTGGTGACATAGTGGAGGGTAGTATCCTGTATATGTCCTGGTGACATAGTGGAGGGTAGTATCCTGTATATGTCCTGGTGACATAGTGTTGTAGAGGGTAGTATCCTATATATGTCCTGGTGACATAGTGGAGGGTAGTATCCTGTATATGTCCTGGTGACATAGTGGAGGGTAGTATCCTGTATATGTCCTGGTGACATAGTGTTGTGGAGGGTAGTATCCTGTATATGTCCTGGTGACATAGTGTTGTAGAGGGTAGTATCCTGTATATGCCCTGGTGACATAGTGTTGTAGAGGGTAGTATCCTGTATATGTCCTGGTGACATAGTGTTGTGGAGGGTAGTATCCTGTATATGTCCTGGTGACATAGTGAAGGTTATGTTGTGGAGGGTAGTATCCTGTATATGTCCTGGTGACATAGTGTTGTGGATGGTAGTATCCTGTATATGTCCTGGTGACATAGTGTTGTAGAGGGTAATTTCCTGTATATGTCCTAGTGACATAGTGGAGGGTAGTATCCTGTATATGTCCTGGTGACATAGTGTTGTAGAGGGTAGTATCCTGTATATGTCCTGGTGACAGTGTTGTGGAGGGTAGTATCCTGTATATGTCCTGGTGACATAGTGTTGTAGAGGGTAGTATCCTGTATATGTCCTGGTGACATAGTGGAGGGTAGTATCCTGTATATGTCCTGGTGACATAGTGGAGGGTAGTATCCTGTATATGTCCTGGTGACATAGTGGAGGGTAGTATCCTGTATATGTCCTGGTGACATAGTGTTGTAGAGGGTAGTATCCTATATATGTCCTTGTGACATAGTGGAGGGTAGTATCCTGTATATGTCCTGGTGACATAGTGGAGGGTAGTATCCTGTATATGTCCTGGTGACATAGTGTTGTGGAGGGTAGTATCCTGTATATGTCCTGGTGACATAGTGTTGTAGAGGGTAGTATCCTGTATATGCCCTGGTGACATAGTGTTGTAGAGGGTAGTATCCTGTATATGTCCTGGTGACATAGTGTTGTGGAGGGTAGTATCCTGTATATGTCCTGGTGACATAGTGAAGGTTATGTTGTGGAGGGTAGTATCCTGTATATGTCCTGGTGACATAGTGTTGTGGATGGTAGTATCCTGTATATGTCCTGGTGACATAGTGTTGTAGAGGGTAGTATCCTGTATATGTCCTGGTGACATAGTGTTGTGGAGGGTAGTATCCTGTATATGTCCTGGTGACATAGTGTTGTAGAGGGTAGTATCCTGTATATGTCCTGGTGACATAGTGTTGTAGAGGGTAGTATCCTGTATATGTCCTGGTGACATAGTGTTGTGGAGGGTAGTATCCTGTATATGTCCTGGTGACATAGTGTTGTAGAGGGTAGTATCCTGTATATGTCCTGGTGACATAGTGTTGTAGAGGGTAGTATCCTGTATATGTCCTGGTGACATAGTGTTGTGGAGGGTAGTATCCTGTATATGTCCTGGTGACATAGTGTTGTAGAGGGTAGTATCCTGTATATGTCCTGGTGACATAGTGGAGGGTAGTATCCTGTATATGTCCTGGTGACATAGTGTTATGGAGGGTAGCATCCTGTATATGTCCTGGTGACATCGTGGAGGGTAGTATCCTGTATATGTCCTGGTGACATAGTGAAGGTTATGTTGTAGAGGGTAGTATCCTGTATATGTCCTGGTGACATAGTGAAGGTTATGTTGTAGAGGGTAGTATCCTGTATATGTCCTGGTGACATAGTGAAGGTTATGTTGTAGAGGGTAGTATCCTGTATATGTCCTGGTGACATAGTGTTGTGGAGGGTAGTATCCTGTATATGTCCTGGTGACATAGTGTTGTAGAGGGTAGTATCCTGCATATGTCCTGGTGACATAGTGAAGGTTATGTTGTGGAGGGTAGTATCCTGTATATGTCCTGGTGACATAGTGTTGTAGAGGGTAGTATCCTGTATATGTCCTGGTGACATAGTGTTGTAGAGGGTAGTATCCTGTATATGTCCTGGTGACATAGTGAAGGTTATGGTGTAGAGGGTAGTATCCTGTATATGTCCTGGTGACATAGTGAAGGTTATGTTGTAGAGGGTAGTATCCTGTATATGTCCTGGTGACATAGTGAAGGTTATGTTGTAGAGGGTAGTATCCTGTATATGTCCTGGTGACATAGTGAAGGTTATGTTGTAGAGGGTAGTATCCTGTATATGTCCTGGTGACATAGTGAAGGTTATGTTGTAGAGGGTAGTATCCTGTATATGTCCTGGTGACATAGTGTTGTGGAGGGTAGTATCCTGTATATGTCCTGGTGACATAGTGTTGTAGAGGGTAGTTGTCATGTTATGTCTTGTCCCTGTGCTTTCCCTTCTCTTCGTTTCCCCCTGCTGGTCGTATTGGTTACTCTCTCTCTCTCTATCGTTCCGTTCCTGCTCCCAGCTGTTCCTCATTCTCCTAACGACCTCGTTTACTCTCTCACACCTGTCCCCTCTTTTGCCCTCTGATTAAGTCTCTATTTCTCTCTCTGTTTCTGCTTCTGTCCTTGTCGGATTCTTGTTTGCTTTGCCCTTGTCCCGTCCTGTCGTAATCTGCCTCTTCATCAGATGCTGCGTGTGAGCAGGTGTCTCTGTCCTCTACGGCCCGCGCCTACCCAGAGGGACCTGCAGTCGGTTGCCGCTAGCCCTGCAATTCTCCTCTACTACTAGAAGGAGGACTCTCCTGCAAAGATAGAGGATTTATGTTTTCCTGTTTGGACATCTCCTGTAAAGATTGAGGATTTATGTTTTCCCTGTTTGGACATTAAAAGACTCTGTTCCTGTTGAATCGCTGTTGGGTCCTCACTCATCTGCATAACAGAAGAATCCGACCAAGAATGGACCCAGCGACTTCGGATCCTCTCTACTCAGCCGTCGAGATCCAGGGAGCGATGCTAGGCAGACACGAGCAGGAATTGTCTGCTGCTCGACATGCCGTTGAGACCCTGGCCGCCCAAGTCTCCGACCTCTCGAAACATATTCACAATCTCCGCCTTGATCCACCGGCTACTTCCAGGGCTTCCGAGTCTCCGGAGCCCAGAATTAATAACCCACCGTGTTACTCTGGGGAGCCCACTGAATGCCGCTCGTTCCTCACCCAGTGTGATATTGTGTTCTCTCTCCAGCCCAACACGTACTCCAGGGGTACAGCTCGTATCGCCTACGTCATATCTCTCCTTACAGGACGGGCTCGTGAGTGGGGCACGGCAATCTGGGAGGCAAGGGCTGAGTGTACTAACCAGTATCAGAACTTTAAGGAGGAGATGATACGGGTTTTTGATCGTTCAGTTTTTGGGAAAGAAGCTTCCAGGGTCCTGTCTTCCCTATGTCAAGGGAATCGATCCATAACGGACTACTCTATAGAGTTTCGCACTCTTGCTGCCTCCAGTGACTGGAACGAGCCGGCGTTGCTCGCTCGTTTTCTGGAGGGTCTCCACGCGGAGGTAAAGGATGAGATTATCTTCCGGGAGGTTCCTTCCAGCGTGGATTCTTTGATTGAACTCGCTATTCGTATAGAACGACGGGTAGATCTTCGTCACCGAGCTCGTGGAAGAGAGTTCGCGTTATCCGTTTCCCCCCTCTCCGCATCACTACCATCTTCCTCCAGTGGCTCAGGTGCTGAGCCCATGCAGCTGGGGGGTATTCGCATCTCGACTAAGGAGAGGGAACGGAGAATCACCAACCGCCTCTGTCTCTATTGCGGTTCCGCTGGTCATTTTGTCATTTCATGTCCAGTAAAAGCCAGAGCTCATCAGTAAGCGGAGGGCTACTGGTGAGCGCTACTACTCAGGTCTCTCCTTCAAGATCCTGTACTACCTTGTCGGTCCATCTACGCTGGACCGGTTCGGCAGCTTCCTGCAGTGCCTTGATAGACTCTGGGGCGGAGGGCTGTTTTATGGACGAAGCCTGGGCTCGGGAACATGACATTCCTCTCAGACAGTTAGGGGAGCCCACGGCCATGTTCGCCTTGGATGGCAGTCCTCTCCCCAGTATTCAGCGTGAAACGCTACCTTTAACCCTCACTGTCTCTGGTAATCATAGCGAAACCATTTCTTTTTTGATTTTTCGTTCACCTTTTACACCTGTTGTTTTGGGCCATCCCTGGCTAGTGTGTCATAATCCTTCTATTAATTGGTCAAGTAATTCTATCCTCTCCTGGAACGTCTCTTGTCATGTGAAATGTTTAATGTCTGCTATCCCTCCTGTTTCTTCTGCCCCCTCTTCACAGGAGGAGCCTGGTGATTTGACAGGGGTGCCGGAGGAATATCATGATCTGCGCACGGTCTTCAGTCGGTCCAGGGCCACCTCCCTTCCTCCTCACCGGTCGTATGATTGTAGTATAGATCTCCTTCCGGGTACCACTCCCCCCGGGGTAGACTATACTCTCTGTCGGCTCCCGAACGTAAGGCTCTCGAAGATTATTTGTCTGTAGCTCTCGACGCCGGTACCGTAGTCCCTTCCTCCTCTCCCGCCGGAGCGGGGTTTTTTTTGTTAAGAAAAGGACTGGACCCTGCGCCCCTGCGTGATTATCGAGGGCTGAATGACATAACGGTTAAGAATCGTTATCCGCTTCCCCTTATGTCTTCAGCCTTCGAGATCCTGCAGGGAGCCAGGTTTTCACTAAGTTGGACCTTCGTAACGCTTACCATCTCGTGCGCATCAGGGAGGGGGACGAGTGGAAAACGGCGTTTAACACTCCGTTAGGGCATTTTGAATACCGGGTTCTGCCGTTCGGTCTCGCTAACGCTCCAGCTGTCTTTCAGGCATTAGTGAATGATGTACTGAGAGACATGCTGAACATCTTTGTTTTCGTTTACCTTGACGATATCCTGATTTTTCACCGTCACTCCAGATTCATGTTCAGCACGTTCGACGTGTCCTCCAGCGCCTTTTAGAGAATTGTCTTTATGTGAAGGCTGAGAAGTGCGCTTTTCATGTCTCCTCCGTCACATTTCTCGGTTCTGTTATTTCCGCTGAAGGCATTCAGATGGATTCCGCTAAGGTCCAAGCTGTCAGTGATTGGCCCGTCCCTAAGTCACGTGTCGAGCTGCAGCGCTTTCTCGGTTTCGTTTTAATTTCTATCGTCGTTTCATTCGTAATTTCGGTCAGGTGGCAGCTCCTCTCACAGCCCTTACTTCTGTCAAGACGTGCTTTAAGTGGTCCGTTTCCGCCCAGGGAGCTTTTGATCTCCTCAAGAAGCGTTTACATCCGCTCCTATCCTTGTTACACCTGACGTCTCTAGACAGTTCATTGTCGAGGTTGACGCGTCAGAGGTGGGCGTGGGAGCCATTCTGTCCCAGCGCTCCCATTCTGACGATAAGGTCCATCCTTGCGCGTATTTTTCTCATCGCCTGTCGCCGTCGGAACGTAACTATGATGTGGGAAACCGCGAACTGCTCGCCATCCGCTTAGCCCTAGGCGAATGGCGACAGTGGTTGGGGGGCGACCGTTCCTTTTGTCGTTTGGACTGACCATAAGAACCTTGAGTACATCCGTTCTGCCAAACGACTTAATGCGCGTCAGGCTCGTTGGGCGCTGTTTTTCGCTCGTTTCGAGTTCGTTATTTCTTATCGTCCGGGCTCAAAGAACACCAAGCCTGATGCTTTGTCCCGTCTCTTCAGTTCTTCAGTAGCCTCCACCGACCCCGAGGGGATTCTCCCTGAGGGGCGTGTTGTCGGGTTGACTGTCTGGGGGAATTGAGAGGCAGGTAAAGCAAGCACTCACTCACACTCCGTCGCCGCGCTTGTCCTAGAACCTTCTTTTCGTTCCCGTTCCTACTCGTCTGGCCGTTCTTCAGTGGGCTCACTCTGCCAAGTTAGCCGGCCATCCCGGCGTTCGGGGTACGCTTGCTTCTATTCGCCAGCGTTTCTGGTGGCCCACTCAGGAGCGTGACACGCGTCGTTTCGTGGCTGCTTGTTCGGACAGCGCGCAGACTAAGTCCGGTAACTCTTCTCCTGCCGGCCGTCTCAGACCGCTTTCCATTCCCTCTCGACCGTGGTCTCACATCGCCTTAGACTTTATTACCGGTCTTCCTTCGTCAGCGGGGAAGACTGTTATTCTAACGGTTGTCGATAGGTTCTCTAAGGCGGCTCATTTTATTCCCCTCGCTAAGCTCCCTTCTGCTAAAGAGACGGCACAAATCATCATTGAGAATGTTTTCAGAATTCATGGCCTTCCGTCAGACGCCGTTTCGGACAGGGGTCCGCAATTCACGTCTCAATTTTGGAGGGAGTTTTGCCGTTTGATTGGGGCTTCCGTCAGTCTCTCTTCCGGTTTTCACCCCCAGTCTAACGGTCAAGCAGAACGGGCCAATCAGACGATTGGTCGCATCTTACGCAGTCTTTCTTTTCGAAACCCTGCGTCTTGGGCAGAACAGCTCCCCTGGGCAGAATACGCTCACAACTCGCTTCCTTCGTCTGCGACCGGGCTATCTCCGTTTCAGAGTAGCCTCGGGTACCAGCCTCCTCTGTTCTCGTCCCAGCTCGCCGAGTCCAGCGTCCCCTCCGCTCAGGCTTTTGTCCAACGTTGTGAGCGCACCTGGAAGAGGGTCAGGTCTGCACTTTGCCGTTATAGGGCGCAGACTGTGAGAGCCGCTAATAAGCGTAGGACTAAGAGTCCTAGGTATTGTCGCGGTCAGAGAGTATGGCTCTCCACTCATAACCTTCCCCTTATGACAGCTTCTCGCAAGTTGACCCCGCGGTTCATTGGTCCGTTCCGTATTTCTCAGGTCGTTAATCCTGTCGCAGTGCGACTTCTTCTTCCGCGACATCTTCGTCGCGTCCACCCGGTCTTCCATGTCTCCTGTGTCAAGCCTTTTCTTCGCGCCCCGTTCGTCTCCCCCCGTCCTTGTCGAGGGCGCACCTATCTACAGGGTCCGGAAGATTATGGACATGCGTCCTCGGGGCCGTGGTCATCAGTACCTAGTGGATTGGGAGGGTTACGGTCCTGAGGAAAGGAGTTGGGTTCCATCTCGGGACGTGCTGGACCGTTCGCTGATCGATGATTTCCTCCGTTGCCGCCAGGTTTCCTCCTCGAGTGCGCCAGGAGGCGCTCGGTGAGTGGGGGGGTACTGTCATGTTATGTCTTGTCCCTGTGCTTTCCCTTCTCTTCGTTTCCCCCTGCTGGTCGTATTGGTTACTCTCTCTCTCTCTATCGTTCCGTTCCTGCTCCCAGCTGTTCCTCATTCTCCTAACGACCTCGTTTACTCTCTCACACCTGTCCCCTCTTTTGCCCTCTGATTAAGTCTCTATTTCTCTCTGTTTCTGCTTCTGTCCTTGTCGGATTCTTGTTTGCTTTGCCCTTGTCCCGTCCTGTCGTAATCTGCCTCTTCATCAGATGCTGCGTGTGAGCAGGTGTCTCTGTCCTCTACGGCCCGCGCCTACCCAGAGGGACCTGCAGTCGGTTGCCGCTAGCCCTGCAATTCTCCTCTACTACTAGAAGGAGGACTCTCCTGCAAAGATAGAGGATTTATGTTTTCCCTGTTTGGACATCTCCTGTAAAGATTGAGGATTTATGTTTTCCCTGTTTGGACATTAAAAGACTCTGTTCCTGTTGAATCGCTGTTGGGTCCTCAGTCATCTGCATAACAGTAGTATCCTGTATATGTCCTGGTGACATAGTGTTGTAGAGGGTAGTATCCTGTATAGGTCCCGGTGACATAGTGTTGTAGAGAGTAATATCCTGTACATGTCCTTGCTGAAAAATCAAAGTTCATCTAACTCTAAATCTATCTTTTTGTAAAAACATGCTGAAAAATGCAGGAGCTCATCTGCTCGCCTGTTCTCTCTCTCTCTCTGTCGTTCTCTCCCACCCTCTGGTCTTTATCTCTCTCTCTCTCTCTCTGTCGTTCTCTCCCACTCTCTGGTCTTTATCTCTCTCTCTGTCGTTCTCTCCCACTCTCTGGTCTTTATCTCTCTCTCTAGTCTCTCTCTATGTCGTTCTCTCCCACTCTCTGGTCTTTATCTCTCTCTCTGTCGTTCTCTCCCACTCTCTTGTCTTTCTCTTTCTCTCTGTCTCTCAATTCAATTTGCTTTATTGGCATGACGTAACAATGTACATATTGCCAAAGCTTACATTGGATATTTACAATATGAAAATAATAAGAATCAAAACTGTCAACGGGACAACAGTAACAACAATAACCAAGGGTCAAAATAACCTGAACTATAACAATAAGTATACAGTAGAGGACATGTGCAGGTTGATTGGTCTGTCAGACACTGTCCCTCATCTAATGCAGGCAGCAATGTAGTGCGCTGCCAACCCACAGCTCTCTGCGTCCTCCCCCAACAGGACGGGTAGCCTGTCCTCATCAGAGAGGTCTTTGAAATCTTGAGTAAGGGTTTCGAATTTGGGGAAATGACACTCTAATTGTTTTATATTTTTGACATTTTGTCAGGAAATTCACCTCCGTCTCAGGTTCTGCTGTTGTACAGTGGTTGCACTGCCTTTCCTCTACAGGGAGCCAGGTTCTGCTGTTGTACAGTGGTTTCACAGCCTTTCCTCTACAGGGAGCCAGGTTCTGCTATTGTACAGTGGTTGCACAGCCTTTCCTCTACAGGGAGCCAGGTTTTCCTGTATCTACCCTTCTCAATGGCAAGACTGTGCTCACTGAGCCTGTACGTTGTCAAGGTTTTTCTAAGGTTTTGATCAGTAACCCTGGTCAAATATGTAGCCACGGTGTATTTAGGGACAGATAGCACTGCATTTTGCTTTGTGCTTGTGTTTGTGTTTCCCAATAAGCAATGTAGTGTTGTTTTGACTGTGTTGTAATTTGGTTTATTCTGATTGATTGGATGTTCTGGTCCTGAGGTTTCAGTGTGTTAGTAGAACAGGTTAGTGAACTCAGCTCCAGGACCAGCTGGATGAGGGGACTGAGGCTTCAGTGTGTTAGTAGAACAGGTTAGTGAACTCAGCCCCAGGACCAGCTGGATGAGGGGACTGAGGCTTCAGTGTGTTAGTAGAACAGGTTTGTGAACTCAGCCCCAGGACCAGCTAGATGAGGGACTGAGGCTTCAGTGTGTTAGTAGAACAGGTTAGTGAACTCAGCCCCAGGACCAGCTGGATGAGGGGACTGAGGCTTCAGAGTGTTAGTAGAACAGGTTTGTGAACTCAGCCCCAGGACCAGCTGGATGAGGGGACTGAGGCTTCAGTGTGTTAGTAGAACAGGTTTGTGAACTCAGCCCCGGGACCAGCTGGATGAGGGGACTGAGGCTTCAGTGTGTTAGTAGAACAGGTTTGTGAACTCAGCCCCAGGACCAGCTAGATGAGGGGACTGAGGCTTCAGTGTGTGAGTAGAACAGGTTTGTGAACTCAGCCCCAGGACCAGCTGGATGAGGGGACTCTTTTCTTTGCTCAGCTCTTGGCATTGCAGGGCTTGGTAATGATATGAGAGGGGGTCACTGTATTTTAGATGTTTCCAAAACTAAATTGCTCTTTTTTGAGTTTGTATTATTAGTGGATATTGGCCTAATTCTGCCCTGCATGCATTGTTTGTAGTTTTCCTCTGGACATGTAGGAGAATCTTACAAAACTCTGCATGCAGGGTTTCAATGGGGGGTTTGTCCCATTTGATGAAATCTTGTTTTGCAAGAGGACCCCACACCTCGCTGCCATAAAGTGCAATTGGTTCAATGACATATTCAATTAGTTTTAGCCAAATTTTAAGGTATTTCAATTTGAATTTGTTGTTAATGGCGTAGAATGCCCTGCATGCTTTCTCTCTCAGTTCATTCACTGCCTCATTAAGGTGTCCAGTTGAGCTTATTTTTAAACCTCAGTAATTGTAGTGTGCAGTACTCTATATATTTAAACCTCAGTAATTGTAGTGTGTGCAGTACTCTATATATTTAAACCTCAGTAATTGTAGTGTGCAGTACTCTATATATTTAAACCTCAGTAATTGTAGTGTGTGCAGTACTCTATATATTTAAACCTCAGTAATTGTAGTGTGTGCAGTACTCTATATATTTAAACCTCAGTAATTGTAGTGTGTGCAGTACTCTATATATTTAAACCTCAGTAATTGTAGTGTACAGTACTCTATATATTTAAACCTCAGTAATTGTAGTGTGTGCAGTACTCTATATATTTAAACCTCAGTAATTGTAGTGTGCAGTACTCTATATATTTAAACCTCAGTAATTGTAGTGTGCAGTACTCTATATATTTAAACTTCAGTAATTGTAGTGTGTGCAGTACTCTATATATTTAAACCTCAGTAATTGTAGTGTACAGTACTCTATATATTTAAACCTCAGTAATTGTAGTGTGTGCAGTACTCTATATATTTAAACCTCAGTAATTGTAGTGTGTAGTACTCTATATATTTAAACCTCAGTAATTGTAGTGTGTGCAGTACTCTATATATTTAAACCTCAGTAATTGTAGTGTGCAGTACTCTATATATTTAAACCTCAGTAATTGTAGTGTGTGCAGTACTCTATATATTTAAACCTCAGTAATTGTAGTGTGTGCAGTACTCTATATATTTAAACCTCAGTAATTGTAGTGTGTGCAGTACTCTATATATTTAAACCTCAGTAATTGTAGTGTACAGTACTCTATATATTTAAACCTCAGTAATTGTAGTGTGTGCAGTACTCTATATATTTAAACCTCAGTAATTGTAGTGTGCAGTACTCTATATATTTAAACCTCAGTAATTGTAGTGTGCAGTACTCTATATATTTAAACCTCAGTAATTGTAGTGTGTGCAGTACTCTATATATTTAAACCTCAGTAATTGTAGTGTACAGTACTCTATATATTTAAACCTCAGTAATTGTAGTGTGTGCAGTACTCTATATATTTAAACCTCAGTAATTGTAGTGTGTACAGTACTCTATATATTTTGTACCAATTGAGAACTTTGGTCTAATTCCCTGAGATCTGGATCTTCTCTGGAAAATCATTATTTCAGTCTTTTTGGGGATTACTGCCAGGGCCCAGGTCTGTAGGTCTCTCTCTCTTCCTCTCTCTCTCTATGTATGTCTCTCTCTCTCATCTCTCTCTCTCTCCTCTTTCTTTCTCTTTCTATCCTCTCTTTTCTTTCTCTCTCTCTCTCATATCCATCTCTCCCTCTCTCTAATCTCTCTCTCTCCTCTCCCCCCTTTTTCCCTCTCATTCTCCATACCAGGTCTCCAGTCTGTATCAGTAATAGTGAGGCCCTGTATAAATGAGCTACTTGTTGTTGAGAGTGTGGGAAGATAATGTTTTATTCAAGTCTAAACCCAACACCGTTAAAAGCCAACAGTCTTCAGAGGCTTCAAACTTGATGTTGTGATTTCTTCCTGTCATTATTAGTTTAGTTTGTGTTTCATTAAATCATTTATATATAAATACTAAATAACCCCACAACTGTTTACTTGCAGATCTGAGAAATTCAACAATTCATAAAAGAGGATTTAGATTTTACGGCGTTTAAGTTTACCAGGTATATCAGTCAAGTCCCATATTTATTTATTTTTTAATTTCACCTTTATTTAACCAGGTAGGCAAGTTGAGAACAAGTTCTCATTTACAACTGCGACCTGGCCAAGATAAAGCAAAGCAGTTCGCCACATACAACGACACAGAGTTACACATGGAGTAAAACAAACATACAGTCAATAATACAGTATAAACAAGTCTATATACGATGTGAGCAAATGAGGTGAGATGAGGGAGGTAAAGGCAAAAAAAGGCCATGGTGGCGAAGTAAATACAATATAGCAAGTAAAACACTGGAATGGTTGATTTGCAGTGGAAGAATGTACAAAGTAGAAATAAAAATAATGGGGTGCAAAGGAGCTAAATAAATAAATAAATAAAATAAATACAGTAGGGAAAGAGGTAGTTGTTTGGGCTAAATTATAGGTGGGCTATGTACAGGTGCAGTAATCTGTGAGCTGCTCTGACAGTTGGTGCTTAAAGCTAGTGAGGGAGATAAGTGTTTCCAGTTTCAGAGATTTTTGTAGTTCGTTCCAGTCATTGGCAGCAGAGAACTGGAAGGAGATGCGGCCAAATGAGGAATTGGTTTTGGGGGTGACTAGAGAGATATATATGCTGGAGCGCGTGCTACAGGTGGGTGCTGCTATGGTGACCAGAGAGAGACCTGCTGGAGCGCGTGCTACAGGTGGGCGATGCTATGGTGACCAGAGAGAGACCTGCTGGAGCGCGTGCTACAGGTGGGAGATGCCATGGTGACCAGAGAGAGACCTGCTGGAGCGCGTGCTACAGGTGGGTGATGCTATGGTGACCAGAGAGAGACCTGCTGGAGCGCGTGCTACAGGTGGGAGATGCTATGGTGACCAGAGAGAGACCTGCTGGAGCGCGTGCTACAGGTGGGAGATGCTATGGTGACCAGAGAGAGACCTGCTGGAGCGCGTGCTACAGGTGGGAGATGCTATGGTGACCAGAGAGAGACCTGCTGGAGCGCGTGCTACAGGTGGGAGATGCTATGGTGACCAGAGAGAGACCTGCTGGAGCGCGTGCTACAGGTGGGAGATGCTATGGTGAACAGAGAGAGACCTGCTGGAGCGCGTGCTACAGGTGGGAGATGCTATGGTGACCAGAGAGAGACTGCTGGAGCGCGTGCTACAGGTGGGAGATGCTAATAATAATGAATAACTTGAACTGTCTTTCCTTCAACATCCTCATCATCATTAAAAGGGAAGACAGGTCATTGTCTTCTTTATAATTCACCCAGACAGGCCTGGTGTTGAACTTAAAGCTGATATCAAGCCATTAAACATGTCTGAGACTCTGGTTTCATCCTAAAGTCTTTACGTTCACCTTTGAAAAAGTTTTGACCTTGTGCTCTGAACGTTTTTGGTAGAAGATGGTAGATAGTGGTAAATTGCGTCATTCTGGCAACAATGCCTGACACGTGCCATAGAATTCTACGCCACCGCGCAAGCTGTGCTTTGGTGTGCCTCAACTTTTAATTCTTGTGACTCCCGGGTCCGGGAGCGTAATCATCGCCTGACACTAATTAGCTTACTGCAACGGACATAAATCTTCCTAGAAAATCTTCCTATTCATGAAAATCACAAGTGAAATATATTGGAACACAGCCTTTTGTTAATCACCCTGTCATCTCAGATTTTCAAAATATGCTTTACAGCCAAAGCTAGACAAGCATTTGTGTAAGTTTATCGATAGCCTAGCATAGCATTATGCCTTGCTAGCAGCAGGCAACCTTGTCACAAATCAGAAAAGCAATCAAATTAAATCGTTTACCTTTGATGAACTTCGGATGTTTTCACTCACGAGACTCCCAGGTAGATAGCCAAAGTTCATTTTTTCCCAAAATAATATTTTTGTCGGCGAAATAGCTCCGTTTGTTCTTCACGTTTGGCTGACAAAACGCCCGGAAATTGCAGTCATGAAAACTGCAAAAAATATTCAAAATTAGCTCCATAATATCGACAGAAACATGGCAAACGTTGTTTATAATCAATCCTCAAGGTGTTTTTCTAATATCTATTTGATAATATATCCGTCGGGACAATTCGTTTTTCAGTAGGACCGATTGGAGTAATGGCTACCTCTGTATTTTACACGAGAATCTCTCTGGGAGCCATCAGGTGACCACTTACGCAATGTAGCCGCCTACGGCGATTCTGCAACATAAATGCGTAAAACTACGTCACAATGCTGTAGACACCTTGGGGAATACGTATAAAGCATAAGCTGGTTGATAGCACATTCTCAGCTCAATAGGGACTCATTGGAACGCAGCGCTTTCAAAATATGGGGCACTTCCGGATTGGATTTTTCTCAGGCTTTCGCCTGCACCATCAGTTCTGTTAAACTCACAGACCATATCTTTACACTTTTGGAAACGTTAAAGTGTTTTCCATCCAAAGCTGTCAATTATATGCATATTCTAGCATCTTGTCCTGACAAAATATCCCGTTTAAAACGGGAACGTTTTTATTCCAAAAATGAAAATACTGCCCCTAGAGTCGCAACAGGATTTATTAAAGGCAGAACAACTGTACATTGTTATGAAACAAATCTTTTCCTGCCAAGCCATTCAGTCATCAATCATTAAATTATCCCTTTTATATAGTATGTGCTTGCTAAGACTGGACACAATGACACTTGGCTGGGTAATACCTCTCAATGCCTGCATACCCCCTACCTAACAACAACAATGTACGGATTCATACCTTCTTCCTAACGACAACAACGTACGGATTCATACCTTCTACGAAACAACGACAACGTAGGGATTCATACCTTCTACGAAACAACGACAACGTAGGGATTCAGACCTTCTACCTAACAACAACAATGTACCGATTCATACCTTCTTCCTAACGACAACAACGTACGGATTCATACCTTCTACGAAACAACGACAACGTAGGGATTCATACCTTCTACGAAACAACGACAACGTAGGGATTCATACCTTCTACGAAATGACAACAATGTACCGATTCATACCTTCTTCCTAACGACAACAACGTACGGATTCATACCTTCTACGAAACAACGACAACGTAGGGATTCATACCTTCTACCTAACGACAACAACGTACGGATTCAGACCTTCTACCTAACGACAACAACGTAGGGATTCATACCTTCTACCTAACGACAACACCGTACCGATTCATACCTTCTACGAAACGACAACAACGTACGGATTCAGACCTTCTACCTAACGACAACACCGTACGGATTCATACCTTCTACCTAACGACAACAACGTACGGATTCATACCTTCTACCTAACGACAACAACGTAGGGATTCATACCTTCTACCTAACGACAACACCGTACCGATTCAAACATTCAACGAAACGACAACAACGTTTGGATTCATACCTTCTACCTAACGGCAACAACGTACAGATTTATACCTTCTACCTAACGGCAACAACGTACGGATTAATACCTTCTACCTAACGACAACAACGTAGGGATTCATACCTTCTACCTAACGACAACACCATACCGATTCATACCTTCTACGAAACGACAACAACGTACGGATTCAGACCTTCTACCTAACGACAACACCGTACGGATTCATACCTTATACCTAACAACAACAACGTACGGATTCATACCTTCTACCTAACGACAACAACTAACGGATTCATACCTTCTACCTAACCACAACAACGAACGGATTCAGACCTTCTACCTAACCACAACAACGTACGGATTCATACCTTCTACCTAACGACAACAACGTAGGGATTCATACCTTCTACCTAACGACAACAACATACGGATTCATACCTTCTACCTAACGACAACAATTCAGACTAACGGATTCATACCTTACCTAACGGATTCATACCTTCTACCTAACGACAACAACGAACGGATTCAGACCTTCTACCTAACCACAACAACATACCTTCTACCAAGGACAACAACGGATTCATACCTTCTACCTAACGACAACAACGTAGGGATTCATACCTTCTACCTAACGACAACAACGTACGGATTCATACCTTCTACATAACGACAACAACGTACGGATTCAGACATTCTACCTAACGGCAACAACGTACGGATTCATACCTTCTACCTAACGGCAACAACGTACGGATTCATATCTTCTACCTAACGAAAACAACGTGCGGATTCAGACCTTCTACCTAACGGCAACAGCGTACGGATTCAGACCTTCTACCTAACGACAACACCGTACGGATTCAGACATTCTACCTAACAACAACAACGTACGGATTCATACCTTCTACCTAACGACAACAACGTACGGATTCATACCTTCTACCTAACGACAACAACGTACGGATTCAGACCTTCTACCTAACGACAACAACGTACGGATTCATACCTTCTACGAAACAACGACAACGTAGGGATTCATACCTTCTACCTAACGACAACAACGTACGGATTCAGACCTTCTACCTAACGACAACAACGTAGGGAATCATACCTTCTACCTAACGACAACACCGTACCGATTCATACCTTCTACCTAACGACAACAACGTAGGGATTCATACCTTCTACCTAACGACAACAACGTAGGGATTCATACCTTCTACCTAACGGCAACAACGTACGGATTTATACCTTCTACCTAACGGCAACAACGTACGGATTCATACCTTCTCCCTAACGGCAACAACGTACGGATTCATACCTTCTACCTAACGACAACAACGTACGGATTCATACCTTCTACCTAATGGCAACAACGTACGGATTCATACCTTCTACCTAACGGCAACAACGTACGGATTCAGACCTTCTACCTAACGACAACAACGTACGGATTCAGACCTTCTACCTAACAACAACACCGTACGGATTCATACCTTCTACCTAACGGCAACAACGTACGGATTCATACCTTCTACCTAATGACAACAACGTACGGATTCATACCTTCTACCTAACGACAACAACGTAGGGATTCATACCTTCTACCTAACGACAACACCGTACCGATTCATACCTTCTACGAAACGACAACAACGAACGGATTCATACGTTCTACCTAACGACAACACCGTACCGATTCATACCTTCTACGAAACGACAACAACGTACGGATTCAGACCTTCTACCTAACGACAACACCATACGGATTCATACCTTATACCTAACAACAACAACGTACGGATTCATACCTTCTACCTAACGACAACAACTAACGGATTCATACCTTCTACCAAACGACAACTAACGGATTCAGACCTTCTACCTAACGACAAGAACGGACGGATTCAGACCTTCTACCTAACCACAACAACGTACGGATTCATACCTTCTACCTAACGACAACAACGTAGGGATTCATACCTTCTACCTAACGACAACAACGTACGGATTCATACCTTCTACATAACGACAACACCGTTACGGATTCAGACATTCTACCTAACGACAACAACGAACGGATTCATACCTTCTACCTAACGACAACAACGTACGGATTCATACCTTCCACCTAACGACAACACCGTAGGGATTCAGACCTTCTACCTAACGACAACAATGAACGGATTCAGACCTTCTACCTAACAACAACAACGTACGGATTCATACCTTCTACCTAACGGCAACAACGTACGGATTCATACCTTCTACCTAACGACAACAACGTACGGATTCATACCTTCTACCTAACGACAACAACGTACGGATTCATACCTTCTACCTAACGACAACAACGTACGGATTCATACCTTCTACCTAACGACAACAACGTACGGATTCATACCTTCTACCTAACGACAACAACGTAGGGATTCATACCTTCTACCTAACGACAACACCGTACCGATTCATACCTTATACCTAACAACAACAACGTACGGATTCATACCTTCTACCTAACGACAACATCGTACGGATTCATACCTTATACCTAACAACAACAACAACACGGATTCATACCTTCTACCTAACGACAACAACTAACGGATTCATACCTTCTACCTAACGACAACAACGAACGGATTCAGACCTTCTACCTAACCACAACAACGTACGGATTCATACCTTCTACCTAACGACAACAACGTAGGGATTCATACCTTCTACCTAACGACAACAACGTACGGATTCATACCTTCTACCTATCGACAACAACGAACGGATTTATACCTTCTACCTAACGACAACAACGTACGGATTCATACCTTCTACCTAACGACAACAACGTAGGGATTCATACCTTCTACCTAACGACAACAACGTACGGATTCAGACCTTCTACCTAACCACAACAACGTACGGATTCAGACCTTCTACCTAACCACAACAACGTACGGATTCATACCTTCTACCTAACGACAACAACGTAGGGATTCATACCTTCTACCTAACGACAACAACGTACGGATTCATACCTTCTACATAACGACAACACCGTTACGGATTCAGACATTCTACCTAACGACAACAACGAACGGATTCATACCTTCTACCTAACGGCAACAACGTACGGATTCATACCTTCTACCTAATGGCAACAACGTACGGATTCATACCTTCTACCTAACGACAACAACGTAGGGATTCATACCTTCTACCTAACGACAACAACGTACGGATTCATACCTTCTACCTATCGACAACAACGAACGGATTTATACCTTCTACCTAACGACAACAACGTACGGATTCATACCTTCTACCTAACGACAACAACGTAGGGATTCATACCTTCTACCTAACGACAACACCGTACCGATTCATACCTTATACCTAACAACAACAACGTACGGATTCATACCTTCTACCTAACGACAACATCGTACGGATTCATACCTTCTACATAACGACAACACCGTTACGGATTCAGACATTCTACCTAACGACAACAACGAACGGATTCATACCTTCTACCTAACGACAACAACGTACGGATTCATACCTTCCACCTAACGACAACACCGTAGGGATTCAGACCTTCTACCTAACGACAACAATGAACGGATTCAGACCTTCTACCTAACAACAACAACGTACGGATTCATACCTTCTACCTAACGGCAACAACGTACGGATTCATACCTTCTACCTAACGACAACAACGTACGGATTCATACCTTCTACCTAACGACAACAACGTACGGATTCATACCTTCTACCTAACGACAACAACGTACGGATTCATACCTTCTACCTAACGACAACAACGTACGGATTCATACCTTCTACCTAACGACAACAACGTAGGGATTCCTACCTTCTACCTAACGACAACACCGTACCGATTCATACCTTATACCTAACAACAACAACGTACGGATTCATACCTTCTACCTAACGACAACATCGTACGGATTCATACCTTATACCTAACAACAACAACGTACGGATTCATACCTTCTACCTAACGACAACAACTAACGGATTCATACCTTCTACCTAACGACAACAACGAACGGATTCAGACCTTCTACCTAACCACAACAACGTACGGATTCATACCTTCTACCTAACGACAACAACGTAGGGATTCATACCTTCTACCTAACGACAACAACGTACGGATTCATACCTTCTACCTATCGACAACAACGAACGGATTTATACTTTCTACCTAACGACAACAACGTACGGATTCATACCTTCTACCTAACGACAACAACGTAGGGATTCATACCTTCTACCTAACGACAACAACGTACGGATTCAGACCTTCTACCTAACCACAACAACGTACGGATTCAGACCTTCTACCTAACCACAACAACGTACGGATTCATACCTTCTACCTAACGACAACAACGTAGGGATTCATACCTTCTACCTAACGACAACAACGTACGGATTCATACCTTCTACATAACGACAACACCGTTACGGATTCAGACATTCTACCTAACGACAACAACGAACGGATTCATACCTTCTACCTAACGGCAACAACGTACGGATTCATACCTTCTACCTAATGGCAACAACGTACGGATTCATACCTTCTACCTAACGACAACAACGTAGGGATTCATACCTTCTACCTAACGACAACAACGTACGGATTCATACCTTCTACATAACAACAACACCGTACGGATTCATACATTCTACCTAACCAACAACGAACGGATTCATACCTTCTACCGGCAACAACGTACGGATTCATACCTTCTACCTAATGGCAACAACGTACGGATTCATACCTTCTACCTAACGGCAACAACGTACGGATTCAGACCTTCTACCTAACGACAACAACGTACGGATTCAGACCTTCTACCTAACAACAACACCGTACGGATTCATACCTTCTACCTAACGGCAACAACGTACGGATTCATACCTTCTACCTAATGACAACAACGTACGGATTCATACCTTCTACCTAACGACAACAACGTAGGGATTCATACCTTCTACCTAACGACAACACCGTACCGATTCATACCTTCTACGAAACGACAACAACGAACGGATTCATACGTTCTACCTAACGACAACACCGCACCGATTCATACCTTTCTACGAAACGACAACAACGCACGGATTCAGACCTTCTACCTAACGACAACACCATACGGATTCATACCTTATACCTAACAACAACAACGTACGGATTCATACCTTCTACCTAACGACAACAACTAACGGATTCATACCTTCTACCAAACGACAACAACGAACGGATTCAGACCTTCTACCTAACGACAACAACGAACGGATTCAGACCTTCTACCTAACCACAACAACGTACGGATTCATACCTTCTACCTAACGACAACAACGTAGGGATTCATACCTTCTACCTAACGACAACAACGTACGGATTCATACCTTCTACATAACGACAACACCGTTACGGATTCAGACATTCTACCTAACGACAACAACGAACGGATTCATACCTTCTACCTAACGACAACAACGTACGGATTCATACCTTCCACCTAACGACAACACCGTAGGGATTCAGACCTTCTACCTAACGACAACAATGAACGGATTCAGACCTTCTACCTAACAACAACAACGTACGGATTCATACCTTCTACCTAACGGCAACAACGTACGGATTCATACCTTCTACCTAACGACAACAACGTACGGATTCATACCTTCTACCTAACGACAACAACGTACGGATTCATACCTTCTACCTAACGACAACAACGTACGGATTCATACCTTCTACCGAACGACAACAACGAACGGATTCATACCTTCTACCTAACGACAACAACGTACGGATTCATACCTTCTACCTATCGACAACAACGAACGGATTTATACCTTCTACCTAACGACAACAACGTACGGATTCATACCTTCTACCTAACGACAACAACGTAGGGATTCATACCTTCTACCTAACGACAACACCGTACCGATTCATACCTTATACCTAACAACAACAACGTACGGATTCATACCTTCTACCTAACGACAACATCGTACGGATTCATACCTTATACCTAACAACAACAACGTACGGATTCATACCTTCTACCTAACGACAACAACTAACGGATTCATACCTTCTACCTAACGACAACAACGAACGGATTCAGACCTTCTACCTAACCACAACAACGTACGGATTCATACCTTCTACCTAACGACAACACCGTAGGGATTCAGACCTTCTACCTAACGACAACAACGAACGGATTCATACCTTCTACCTAACGACAACACCGTACCGATTCATACCTTCTACGAAACGACAACAACGTACGGATTCAGACCTTCTACGAAACGACAACAACGTACGGATTCAGACCTTCTACCTAACGACAACACCGTACGGATTCATACCTTCTACCTAACGACAACAACGTACGGATTCATACCTTCTACCTAACAACAACAACGTACGGATTCAGACCTTCTACCTAACGACAACACCGTACGGATTCATACCTTCTACCTAACGACAACAACGTACGGATTCATACCTTCTACCTAACAACAACAACGTACGGATTCATACCTTCTACCTAACGACAACAACGAACGGATTCATACCTTCTACCTAACGACAACAACGTAGGGATTCATACCTTCTACCTAACGACAACACCGTACCGATTCATACCTTCTACGAAACGACAACAACGTACGGATTCAGACCTTCTACGAAACGACAACAACGTACGGATTCAGACCTTCTACCTAACGACAACACCGTACGGATTCATACCTTCTACCTAACGACAACAACGTACGGATTCATACCTTCTACCTAACAACAACAACGTACGGATTCAGACCTTCTACCTAACGACAACACCGTACGGATTCATACCTTCTACCTAACGACAACAACGTACGGATTCATACCTTCTACCTAACAACAACAACGTACGGATTCATACCTTCTACCTAACGACAACAACGAACGGATTCATACCTTCTACCTAACGACAACAACGTACAGATTCTTACCTTCTACCTAACGACAACAACTAACGGATTCATACCTTCTACCTAACGACAACAACGAACGGATTCATACCTTCTTCCTAACGACAACAACGTACGGATTCAGACCTTCTACCTAATGACAACAACGTACGGATTCATACCTTCTTCCTAACGACAACAACGTACGGATTCAGACCTTCTACCTAACGACAACAACGTAGGGATTCATACCTTCTACCTAACGACAACACCGTACCGATTCATACCTTCTACGAAATGACAACAACGTACGGATTCAGACCTTCTACCTTAGACAACACCGTACGGATTCATACCTTCTACCTAACGACAACACCGTACGGATTCATACCTTCTACCTAACGACAACAATGTAGGGATTCATACCTTCTACCTAACGGCAACACCGTACCGATTCATACCTTCTACGAAACGACAACAACGCATTTGATTCAGACCTTCTACCTAACGACAACACCGCACGGATTCATACCTTCTACCTAACGACAACAACGTACGGATTCATACCTTCTACCTAACGACAACAACGTACGGATTCATACCTTCTACCTAACGACAACAACGTACGGATTCATACCTTCTACCTAACGACAACAACTAACTGATTCATACCTTCTACCTAACGACAACAACGAACGGATTCATACCTTCTACCTAACGACAACAACGAACGGATTCATACCTTCTACCTAACGACAACAATGTACGGATTCATACCTTCTACCTATCGACAACATCGAACGGATTCATACCTTCTACCTAACGACAACAACTAACGGATTCATACCTTCTACCTAACGACAACAACGTACGGATTCATACCTTCTACCTAACGACAACACCGTACGGATTCAGATCTTCTACCTAACAACAACAACGTAGGGATTCATACCTTCTACCTAACGACAACACCGTACCGATTCATACCTTCTACGAAACGACAACAACGTACGGATTCATACCTTCTACCTAATGACAACAACGTACGGATTCATACCTTCTACCTAACAACAACAACGTACGGATTCAGACCTTCTACCTAACGACAACACCGTACGGATTCATACCTTCTACCTAACGACAACAACGTACGGATTCATACCTTCTACCTAACAACAACAACGTGCGGATTCATACCTTCTACCTAACGACAACAACTAACGGATTCATACCTTCTACCTAACCACAACAACGAACGGATTCAGACCTTATACCTAACAACAACAACGTACGGATTCATACCTTCTACCTAACGACAACAACTAACGGATTCATACCTTCTACCTAACCACAACAACGAACGGATTCAGACCTTCTACCTAACCACAACAACGCATTTGATTCATACCTTCTACCTAACGACAACAACGTAGGGATTCATACCTTCTACCTAACGACAACAACATACGGATTCATACCTTCTACCTAACGACAACAACTAACGGATTCATACCTTCTACCTAACGACAACAACGAACGGATTCAGACCTTCTACCTAACCACAACAACGTACGGATTCATACCTTCTACCTAACGACAACAACGTAGGGATTCATACCTTCTACCTAACGACAACAACGTACGGATTCATACCTTCTACATAACGACAACAACGTACGGATTCAGACATTCTACCTAACGGCAACAACGTACGGATTCATACCTTCTACCTAACGGCAACAACGTACGGATTCATATCTTCTACCTAACGAAAACAACGTACGGATTCATACCTTCTACCTAACGACAACAACATACGGATTCATACCTTCTACCTAACGACAACAACGTACGGATTCATACCTTCTACGAAACAACGACAACGTAGGGATTCATACCTTCTACCTAACGACAACAACGTACGGATTCAGACCTTCTACCTAACGGCAACAACGTACGGATTTATACCTTCTACCTAACGGCAACAACGTACGGATTCATACCTTCTCCCTAACGGCAACAACGTACGGATTCATACCTTCTACCTAACGGCAACAACGTACGGATTCAGACCTTCTACCTAACAACAACACCGTACGGATTCATACCTTCTACCTAACGGCAACAACGTACGGATTCATACCTTCTACCTAATGACAACACCATACGGATTCATACCTTCTACCTAACGACAACACCGTACCGATTCATACCTTCTACGAAACGACAACAACGTACGGATTCAGACCTTCTACCTAACGACAACACCGTACCGATTCAAACATTCAACCTAACAACAACACCGTACCGATTCAAACATTCAACGAAACGACAACAACGTTTGGATTCATACCTTCTACCTAACGGCAACAACGTACAGATTTATACCTTCTACCTAACGACAACAACGTACGGATTCATACCTTCTACCTAACGGCAACAACGTACGGATTCATACCTTCTACCTAACGGCAACAGCGTACGGATTCAGACCTTCTACCTAACGACAACACCGTACGGATTCAGACATTCTACCTAACAACAACAACGTACGGATTCATACCTTCTACCTAACGACAACAACGAACGGATTCATACCTTCTACCTAACGACAACACCGTACCGATTCATACCTTCTACGAAACGACAACAACGTACGGATTCAGACCTTCTACCTAACGACAACACCATACGGATTCATACCTTATACCTAACAACAACAACGTACGGATTCATACCTTCTACCTAACGACAACAACTAACGGATTCATACCTTCTACCTAACGACAACAACGAACGGATTCAGACCTTCTACCTAACGACAACAACGAACGGATTCAGACCTTCTACCTAACCACAACAACGTACGGATTCATACCTTCTACCTAACGACAACAACGTAGGGATTCATACCTTCTACCTAACGACAACAACGTACTGATTCATACCTTCTACCTAACGACAACAACTAACGGATTCATACCTTCTACCTAACGACAACAACGGACGGATTCAGACCTTCTACCTAACCACAACAACGTACGGATTCATACCTTCTACCTAACGACAACAACGTAGGGATTCATACCTTCTACCTAACGACAACAACGTACGGATTCAGACCTTCTACCTAACGACAACACCATACGGTTTCATACCTTATACCTAACAACAACAACGTACGGATTCATACCTTCTACATAACGACAACACCGTTACGGATTCAGACCTTCTACCTAACCACAACAACGTACGGATTCATACCTTCTACCTAACGACAACAACGTAGGGATTCATACCTTCTACCTAACGACAACAACGTACGGATTCATACCTTCTACCTAACGACAACAACTAACGAATTCATACCTTCTACCTAACGACAACAACGGACGGATTCAGACCTTCTACCTAACCACAACAACGTACGGATTCATACCTTCTACCTAACGACAACAACGTAGGGATTCATACCTTCTACCTAACGACAACAACGTACGGATTCATACCTTCTACATAACGACAACACCGTTACGGATTCAGACATTCTACCTAACGACAACAACGAACGGATTCATACCTTCTACCTAACGGCAACAACGTACGGATTCATACCTTCTACCTAATGGCAACAACGTACGGATTCATACCTTCTACCTAACGGCAACAACGTACGGATTCAGACCTTCTACCTAACGACAACAACGTACGGATTCAGACCTTCTACCTAACAACAACACCGTACGGATTCATACCTTCTACCTAACGGCAACAACGTACGGATTCATACCTTCTACCTAATGACAACAACGTACGGATTCATACCTTCTACCTAACGACAACAACGTAGGGATTCATACCTTCTACCTAACGACAACACCGTACCGATTCATACCTTCTACGAAACGACAACAACGAACGGATTCATACGTTCTACCTAACGACAACACCGTACCGATTCATACCTTCTACGAAACGACAACAACGTACGGATTCAGACCTTCTACCTAACGACAACACCATACGGATTCATACCTTATACCTAACAACAACAACGTACGGATTCATACCTTCTACCTAACGACAACAACTAACGGATTCATACCTTCTACCAAACGACAACAACGAACGGATTCAGACCTTCTACCTAACGACAACAACGAACGGATTCAGACCTTCTACCTAACCACAACAACGTACGGATTCATACCTTCTACCTAACGACAACAACGTAGGGATTCATACCTTCTACCTAACGACAACAACGTACGGATTCATACCTTCTACATAACGACAACACCGTTACGGATTCAGACATTCTACCTAACGACAACAACGTACGGATTCATACCTTCTACATAACGACAACACCGTTACGGATTCAGACATTCTACCTAACGACAACAACGAACGGATTCATACCTTCTACCTAACGACAACAACGTACGGATTCATACCTTCCACCTAACGACAACACCGTAGGGATTCAGACCTTCTACCTAACGACAACAATGAACGGATTCAGACCTTCTACCTAACAACAACAACGTACGGATTCATACCTTCTACCTAACGGCAACAACGTACGGATTCATACCTTCTACCTAACGACAACAACGTACGGATTCATACCTTCTACCTAACGACAACAACGTACGGATTCATACCTTCTACCTAACGACAACAACGTACGGATTCATACCTTCTACCGAACGACAACAACGAACGGGATTTATACCTTCTACCTAACAACAACAACGTACGGATTCATACCTTCTACCTAACGGCAACAACGAACGGATTCATACCTTCTACCTAACGACAACAACGTACGGATTCATACCTTCTACCTATCGACAACAACGAACGGATTTATACCTTCTACCTAACGACAACAACGTACAGATTCATACCTTCTACCTAACGACAACAACGTAGGGATTCATACCTTCTACCTAACGACAACACCGTACCGATTCATACCTTATATATACCTAACAACAACAACGTACGGATTCATACCTTCTACCTAACGACAACATCGTACGGATTCATACCTTATACCTAACAACAACAACGTACGGATTCATACCTTCTACCTAACGACAACAACTAACGGATTCATACCTTCTACCTAACGACAACAACGAACGGATTCAGACCTTCTACCTAACCACAACAACGTACGGATTCATACCTTCTACCTAACGACAACAACGTAGGGATTCATACCTTCAACCTAACGACAACAACGTACGGATTCATACCTTCTACCTATCGAGAACAACGAACGGATTTATACCTTCTACCTAACGACAACAACGTACGGATTCATACCTTCTACCTAACGACAACAACGTAGGGATTCATACCTTCTACCTAACGACAACACCGTACCGATTCATACCTTATACCTAACAACAACAACGTACGGATTCATACCTTCTACCTAACGACAACATCGTACGGATTCATACCTTATACCTAACAACAACAACGTACGGATTCATACCTTCTACCTAACGACAACAACTAACGGATTCATACCTTCTACCTAACGACAACAACGAACGGATTCAGACCTTCTACCTAACCACAACAACGTACGGATTCATACCTTCTACCTAACGACAACAACGTAGGGATTCATACCTTCTACCTAACGACAACAACGTACGGATTCATACCTTCTACCTAACGACAACAACTAACGAATTCATACCTTCTACCTAACGACAACAACGGACGGATTCAGACCTTCTACCTAACCACAACAACGTACGGATTCATACCTTCTACCTAACGACAACAACGTAGGGATTCATACCTTCTACCTAACGACAACAGCGTACGGATTCGTACCTTCTACATAACGACAACAACGTTACGGATTCAGACATTCTACCTAACGACAACAACGAACGGATTCATACCTTCTACCTAACGACAACAACGTACGGATTCATACCTTCCACCTAACGACAACACCGTAGGGATTCAGACCTTCTACCTAACGACAACAACGAACGGATTCATACCTTCTACCTAACGACAACACCGTACCGATTCATACCTTCTACGAAACGACAACAACGTACGGATTCAGACCTTCTACGAAACGACAACAACGCACGGATTCAGACCTTCTACCTAACGACAACACCGTACGGATTCATACCTTCTACCTAACGACAACAACGTACGGATTCATACCTTCTACCTAACAACAACAACGTACGGATTCAGACCTTCTACCTAACGACAACACCGTACGGATTCATACCTTCTACCTAACGACAACAACGTACGGATTCATACCTTCTACCTAACAACAACAACGTACGGATTCATACCTTCTACCTAACGACAACAACGAACGGATTCATACCTTCTACCTAACGACAACAACGTACAGATTCTTACCTTCTACCTAACGACAACAACTAACGGATTCATACCTTCTACCTAACGACAACAACGAACGGATTCATACCTTCTTCCTAACGACAACAACGTACGGATTCAGACCTTCTACCTAACGACAACAACGTAGGGATTCATACCTTCTACCTAACGACAACACCGTACCGATTCATACCTTCTACGAAATGACAACAACGTACCGATTCAGACCTTGTACCTAACGACAACACCGTACGGATTCATACCTTCTACCTAACGACAACAACGTACGGATTCATACCTTCAACCAAACAACAACACCGTACGGATTCATACCTTCTACCTAACGACAACAACGTACGGATTCATACCTTCTACCTAACGACAACAACTAACGGATTCATACCTTCTACCTAACGACAACAACGAACGGATTCATACCTTCTACCTAATGACAACAACGTACGGATTCATACCTTCTTCCTAACGACAACAACGTACGGATTCAGACCTTCTACCTAACGACAACAACGTAGGGATTCATACCTTCTACCTAACGACAACACCGTACCGATTCATACCTTCTACGAAATGACAACAACGTACGGATTCAGACCTTCTACCTTAGACAACACCGTACGGATTCATACCTTCTACCTAACGACAACACCGTACGGATTCATACCTTCTACCTAACGGCAACAATGTAGGGATTCATACCTTCTACCTAACGGCAACACCGTACCGATTCATACCTTCTACGAAACGACAACAACGTACGGATTCAGACCTTCTACCTAACGACAACACCGTACGGATTCATACCTTCTACCTAATGACAACAACGTACGGATTCATACCTTCTACCTAACAACAACAACGTACGGATTCAGACCTTCTACCTAACGACAACACCGTACGGATTCATACCTTCTACCTAACGACAACAACGTACGGATTCATACCTTCTACCTAACGACAACAACTAACTGATTCATACCTTCTACCTAACGACAACAACGAACGGATTCATACCTTCTACCTAACGACAACAACGAACGGATTCATACCTTCTACCTAACGACAACAATGTACGGATTCATACCTTCTACCTATCGACAACAACGAACGGATTCATACCTTCTACCTAACGACAACAACTAACGGATTCATACCTTCTACCTAACGACAACAACGTACGGATTCATACCTTCTACCTAACGACAACACCGTACGGATTCAGATCTTCTACCTAACAACAACAACGTAGGGATTCATACCTTCTACCTAACGACAACACCGTACCGATTCATACCTTCTACGAAACGACAACAACGCATTTGATTCAGACCTTCTACCTAACGACAACACCGCACGGATTCATACCTTCTACCTAATGACAACAACGCACGGATTCATACCTTCTACCTAACAACAACAACGTACGGATTCAGACCTTCTACCTAACGACAACACCGTACGGATTCATACCTTCTACCTAACGACAACAACGTACGGATTCATACCTTCTACCTAACAACAACAACGTGCGGATTCATACCTTCTACCTAACGACAACAACGAACGGATTCATACCTTCTACCTAACGACAACAACGAACGGATTCATACCTTCTACGAAACGACAACAACGTACGGATTCAGACCTTCTACCTAACGACAACACCGTACGGATTCATACCTTCTACCTAACGACAACAACGTACGGATTCATACCTTCTACCTAACGACAACAACGTAGGGATTCATACCTTCTACCTAACGACAACACCGTACCGATTCATACCTTCTACGAAACGACAACAACGTACGGATTCAGACCTTCTACCTAACGACAACACCGTACGGATTCATACCTTATACCTAACAACAACAACGTACGGATTCATACCTTCTACCTAACGACAACAACTAACGGATTCATACCTTCTACCTAACCACAACAACGAACGGATTCAGACCTTCTACCTAACCACAACAACGTACGGATTCATACCTTCTACCTAACGACAACAACGTAGGGATTCATACCTTCTACCTAACGACAACAACATACGGATTCATACCTTCTACCTAACGACAACAACTAACGGATTCATACCTTCTACCTAACGACAACAACGAACGGATTCAGACCTTCTACCTAACCACAACAACGTACGGATTCATACCTTCTACCTAACGACAACAACGTAGGGATTCATACCTTCTACCTAACGACAACAACGTACGGATTCATACCTTCTACATAACGACAACAACGTACGGATTCAGACATTCTACCTAACGGCAACAACGTACGGATTCATACCTTCTACCTAACGGCAACAACGTACGGATTCATATCTTCTACCTAACGAAAACAACGTACGGATTCATACCTTCTACCTAACGACAACAACATACGGATTCATACCTTCTACCTAACGACAACAACGTACGGATTCATACCTTCTACGAAACAACGACAACGTAGGGATTCATACCTTCTACCTAACGACAACAACGTACGGATTCAGACCTTCTACCTAACGACAACAACGTAGGGAATCATACCTTCTACCTAACGACAACACCGTACCGATTCATACCTTCTACCTAACGACAACAACGTAGGGATTCATACCTTCTACCTAACGACAACAACGTAGGGATTCATACCTTCTACCTAACGGCAACAACGTACGGATTTATACCTTCTACCTAACGGCAACAACGTACGGATTCATACCTTCTCCCTAACGGCAACAACGTACGGATTCATACCTTCTACCTAACGGCAACAACGTACGGATTCAGACCTTCTACCTAACAACAACACCGTACGGATTCATACCTTCTACCTAACGGCAACAACGTACGGATTCAGACCTTCTACCTAACAACAACACCGTACGGATTCATACCTTCTACCTAACGGCAACACCGTACCGATTCATACCTTCTACGAAACGACAACAACGTACGGATTCAGACCTTCTACCTAACGACAACACTGTACCGATTCAAACAGTCAACCTAACAACAACACCGTACCGATTCAAACATTCAACGAAACGACAACAACGTTTGGATTCATACCTTCTACCTAACGGCAACAACGTACAGATTTATACCTTCTACCTAACGGCAACAACGTACGGATTCATACCTTCTACCTAACGGCAACAACGTACGGATTCATACCTTCTACCTAACGGCAACAGCGTACGGATTCAGACCTTCTACCTAACGACAACACCGTACGGATTCAGACATTCTACCTAACAACAACAACGTACGGATTCATACCTTCTACCTAACGACAACAACGTACGGATTCATACCTTCTACCTAACGACAACAACGTACGGATTCATACCTTCTACCGAACGACAACAACGAACGGATTCATACCTTCTACCTAACGACAACAACGTACGGATTCATACCTTCTACCTATCGACAACAACGAACGGATTCATACCTTCTACCTAACGACAACAACGAACGGATTCATACCTTCTACCTAACGACAACACCGTACCGATTCATACCTTCTACGAAACGACAACAACGCACGGATTCAGACCTTCTACCTAACGACAACACCATACGGATTCATACCTTATACCTAACAACAACAACGCACGGATTCATACCTTCTACCTAACGACAACAACTAACGGATTCATACCTTCTACCTAACGACAACAACGAACGGATTCAGACCTTCTACCTAACGACAACAACGAACGGATTCAGACCTTCTACCTAACCACAACAACGTACGGATTCATACCTTCTACCTAACGACAACAACGTAGGGATTCATACCTTCTACCTAACGACAACAACGTACTGATTCATACCTTCTACCTAACGACAACAACTAACGGATTCATACCTTCTACCTAACGACAACAACGGACGGATTCTGACCTTCTACCTAACCACAACAACGTACGGATTCATACCTTCTACCTAACGACAACAACGTAGGGATTCATACCTTCTACCTAACGACAACAACGTACGGATTCAGACCTTCTACCTAACGACAACACCATACGGTTTCATACCTTATACCTAACAACAACAACGTACGGATTCATACCTTCTACATAACGACAACACCGTTACGGATTCAGACATTCTACCTAACGACAACAACGAACGGTTTCATACCTTATACCTAACAACAACAACGTACGGATTCATACCTTCTACATAACGACAACACCGTTACGGATTCAGACATTCTACCTAACGACAACAACGAACGGATTCATACCTTCTACCTAACGACAACAACGTACGGATTCATACCTTCCACCTAACGACAACACCGTAGGGATTCAGACCTTCTACCTAACGACAACAATGAACGGATTCAGACCTTCTACCTAACAACAACAACGTACGGATTCATACCTTCTACCTAACGGCAACAACGTACGGATTCATACCTTCTACCTAACGACAACAACATACGGATTCATACCTTCTACCTAACGACAACAACATACGGATTCATACCTTCTACCTAACGACAACAACGTACGGATTCATACCTTCTACGAAACAACGACAACGTAGGGATTCATACCTTCTACCTAACGACAACAACGTACGGATTCAGACCTTCTACCTAACGACAACAACGTAGGGAATCATACCTTCTACCTAACGACAACACCGTACCGATTCATACCTTCTACCTAACGACAACAACGTAGGGATTCATACCTTCTACCTAACGACAACAACGTAGGGATTCATACCTTCTACCTAACGGCAACAACGTACGGATTTATACCTTCTACCTAACGGCAACAACGTACGGATTCATACCTTCTCCCTAACGGCAACAACGTACGGATTCATACGTTCTACCTAACGGCAACAACGTACGGATTCAGACCTTCTACCTAACAACAACACCGTACGGATTCATACCTTCTACCTAACGGCAACAACGTACGGATTCATACCTTCTACCTAATGACAACACCATACGGATTCATACCTTCTACCTAACGACAACACCGTACCGATTCATACCTTCTACGAAACGACAACAACGTACGGATTCAGACCTTCTACCTAACGACAACACCGTACCGATTCAAACATTCAACCTAACAACAACACCGTACCGATTCAAACATTCAACGAAACGACAACAACGTTTGGATTCATACCTTCTACCTAACGGCAACAACGTACAGATTTATACCTTCTACCTAACGGCAACAACGTACGGATTCATACCTTCTACCTAACGGCAACAACGTACGGATTCATACCTTCTACCTAACGGCAACAGCGTACGGATTCAGACCTTCTACCTAACGACAACACCGTACGGATTCAGACATTCTACCTAACAACAACAACGTACGGATTCATACCTTCTACCTAACGACAACAACGTACGGATTCATACCTTCTACCTAACGACAACAACGTACGGATTCATACCTTCTACCGAACGACAACAACGAACGGATTCATACCTTCTACCTAACGACAACAACGTACGGATTCATACCTTCTACCTATCGACAACAACGAACGGATTCATACCTTCTACCTAACGACAACAACGAACGGATTCATACCTTCTACCTAACGACAACACCGTACCGATTCATACCTTCTACGAAACGACAACAACGTACGGATTCAGACCTTCTACCTAACGACAACACCATACGGATTCATACCTTATACCTAACAACAACAACGTACGGATTCATACCTTCTACCTAACGACAACAACTAACGGATTCATACCTTCTACCTAACGACAACAACGAACGGATTCAGACCTTCTACCTAACGACAACAACGAACGGATTCAGACCTTCTACCTAACCACAACAACGTACGGATTCATACCTTCTACCTAACGACAACAACGTAGGGATTCATACCTTCTACCTAACGACAACAACGTACTGATTCATACCTTCTACCTAACGACAACAACTAACGGATTCATACCTTCTACCTAACGACAACAACGGACGGATTCAGACCTTCTACCTAACCACAACAACGTACGGATTCATACCTTCTACCTAACGACAACAACGTAGGGATTCATACCTTCTACCTAACGACAACAACGTACGGATTCAGACCTTCTACCTAACGACAACACCATACGGTTTCATACCTTATACCTAACAACAACAACGTACGGATTCATACCTTCTACATAACGACAACACCGTTACGGATTCAGACATTCTACCTAACGACAACAACGAACGGATTCATACCTTCTACCTAACGACAACAACGTACGGATTCATACCTTCCACCTAACGACAACACCGTAGGGATTCAGACCTTCTACCTAACGACAACAATGAACGGATTCAGACCTTCTACCTAACAACAACAACGTACGGATTCATACCTTCTACCTAACGGCAACAACGTACGGATTCATACCTTCTACCTAACGACAACAACGTACGGATTCATACCTTCTACCTAACGACAACAACGTACGGATTCATACCTTCTACCTAACGACAACAACGTACGGATTCATACCTTCTACCGAACGACAACAACGAACGGATTCATACCTTCTACCTAACGACAACAACGTACGGATTCATACCTTCTACCTATCGACAACAACAAACGGATTTATACCTTCTACCTAACGACAACAACGTACGGATTCATACCTTCTACCTAACGACAACAACGTAGGGATTCATACCTTCTACCTAACGACAACACCGTACCGATTCATACCTTATACCTAACAACAACAACGTACGGATTCATACCTTTTACCTAACAACAACAACGTACGGATTCATACCTTCTACCTAACGACAACAACTAACGGATTCATACCTTCTACCTAACGAAAACAACGAACGGATTCAGACCTTCTACCTAAGCACAACAACGTACGGATTCATACCTTCTACCTAACGACAACAACGTAGGGATTCATACCTTCTACCTAACGACAACAACGTACGGATTCATACCTTCTACCTAACGACAACAACTAACGAATTCATACCTTCTACCTAACGACAACAACGGACGGATTCAGACCTTCTACCTAACCACAACAACGTACGGATTCATACCTTCTACCTAACGACAACAACGTAGGGATTCATACCTTCTACCTAACGACAACAACGTACGGATTCATACCTTCTACATAACGACAACACCGTTACGGATTCAGACATTCTACCTAACGACAACAACGAACGGATTCATACCTTCTACCTAACGACAACAACGTACGGATTCATACCTTCCACCTAACGACAACACCGTAGGGATTCAGACCTTCTACCTAACGACAACAACGAACGGATTCATACCTTCTACCTAACGTCAACACCGTACCGATTCATACCTTCTACGAAACGACAACAGCGTACGGATTCAGACCTTCTACGAAACAACAACAACGTACGGATTCAGACCTTCTACCTAACGACAACACCGTACGGATTCATACCTTCTACCTAACGACAACAACGTACGGATTCATACCTTCTACCTAACAACAACAACGTACGGATTCAGACCTTCTACCTAACGACAACACCGTACGGATTCATACCTTCTACCTAACGACAACAACGTACGGATTCATACCTTCTACCTAACAACAACAACGTACGGATTCATACCTTCTACCTAACGACAACAACGAACGGATTCATACCTTCTACCTAACGACAACAACGTACAGATTCTTACCTTCTACCTAACGACAACAACTAACGGATTCATACCTTCTACCTAACGACAACAACGAACGGATTCATACCTTCTACCTAACGACAACAACGAACGGATTCATACCTTCTTCCTAACGACAACAACGTACGGATTCAGACCTTCTACCTAACGACAACAACATAGGGATTCATACCTTCTACCTAACGACAACACCGTACCGATTCATACCTTCTACGAAATGACAACAACGTACCGATTCAGACCTTGTACCTAACGACAACACCGTACGGATTCATACCTTCTACCTAACGACAACAACGTACAGATTCATACCTTCTACCAAACAACAACACCGTACGGATTCATACCTTCTACCTAACGACAACAACGTACGGATTCATACCTTCTACCTAACGACAACAACTAACGGATTCATACCTTCTACCTAACGACAACAACGAACGGATTCATACCTTCTACCTAATGACAACAACGTACGGATTCAGACCTTCTACCTAACGACAACAACGTAGGGATTCATACCTTCTACCTAACGACAACACCGTACCGATTCATACCTTCTACGAAATGACAACAACGTACGGATTCAGACCTTCTACCTATCGACAACAACGAACGGATTCATACCTTCTACCTAACGACAACAACGAACGGATTCATACCTTCTACCTAACGACAACAACGTACGGATTCAGACCTTCTACCTTAGACAACACCGTACGGATTCATACCTTCTACCTAACGACAACACCGTACGGATTCATACCTTCTACCTAACGACAACAATGTAGGGATTCATACCTTCTACCTAACGGCAACACCGTACCGATTCATACCTTCTACGAAACGACAACAACGTACGGATTCCACCTTCTACCTAACGACAACACCGCACGGATTCATACCTTCTACCTAACGACAACAACGTACGGATTCATACCTTCTACCTAACGACAACAACGTACGGATTCATACCTTCTACCTAACGACAACAACTAACTGATTCATACCTTCTACCTAACGACAACAACGAACGGATTCATACCTTCTACCTAACGACAACAACGAACGGATTCATACCTTCTACCTAACGACAACAATGTACGGATTCATACCTTCTACCTATCGACAACAACGAACGGATTCATACCTTCTACCTAACGACAACAACTAACGGATTCATACCTTCTACCTAACGACAACAACGTACGGATTCATACCTTCTACCTAACGACAACACCGTACGGATTCAGACCTTCTACCTAACAACAACAACGTAGGGATTCATACCTTCTACCTAACGACAACACCGTACCGATTCATACCTTCTACGAAACGACAACAACGTACGGATTCAGACCTTCTACCTAACGACAACACCGTACGGATTCATACCTTCTACCTAATGACAACAACGTACGGATTCATACCTTCTACCTAACAACAACAACGTACGGATTCAGACCTTCTACCTAACGACAACACCGTACGGATTCATACCTTCTACCTAACGACAACAACGTACGGATTCATACCTTCTACCTAACAACAACAACGTACGGATTCATACCTTCTACCTAACGACAACAACGAACGGATTCATACCTTCTACCTAACGACAACAACGTAGGGATTCATACCTTCTACCTAACGACAACACCGTACCGATTCATACCTTCTACGAAACGACAACAACGTACGGATTCAGACCTTCTACCTAACGACAACACCGTACGGATTCATATCTTCTACCTAACGAAAACAACGTACGGATTCATACCTTCTACCTAACGACAACAACGTACGGATTCATACCTTCTACCTAACGACAACAACGTACGGATTCATACCTTCTACGAACCAACGACAACGTAGGGATTCATACCTTCTACCTAACGACAACAACGTACGGATTCAGACCTTCTACCTAACGACAACAACGTAGGGAATCATACCTTCTACCTAACGACAACACCGTACCGATTCATACCTTCTACCTAACGACAACAACGTAGGGATTCATACCTTCTACCTAACGACAACAACGTAGGGATTCATACCTTCTACCTAACGGCAACAACGTACGGATTTATACCTTCTACCTAACGGCAACAACGCATTTGATTCATACCTTCTCCCTAACGGCAACAACGTACGGATTCATACCTTCTACCTAATGGCAACAACGTACGGATTCATACCTTCTACCTAACGGCAACAACGTACGGATTCAGACCTTCTACCTAACGACAACAACGTACGGATTCAGACCTTCTACCTAACAACAACACCGTACGGATTCATACCTTCTACCTAACGGCAACAACGTACGGATTCATACCTTCTACCTAATGACAACACCATACGGATTCATACCTTCTACCTAACGACAACACCGTACCGATTCATACCTTCTACGAAACGACAACAACGTACGGATTCATACCTTCTACCTAATGACAACACCGTACCGATTCATACCTTCTACGAAATGACAACAACGTACGGATTCAGACCCTGTACCTAACGACAACACCATACGGATTCATACCTTATACCTAACAACAACAACGTACGGATTCATACCTTCTACCTAACGACAACAACGTAGGGATTCATACCTTCTACCTAACGACAACAACGTACGGATTCAGACCTTCTACCTAACGACAACACCATACGGTTTCATACCTTATACCTAACAACAACAACGTACGGATTCATACCTTCTACATAACGACAACACCGTTACGGATTCAGACATTCTACCTAACGACAACAACGAACGGATTCAGACATTCTACCTAACGACAACAACGAACGGATTCATACCTTCTACCTAACGACAACAACGTACGGATTCATACCTTCCACCTAACGACAACACCGTAGGGATTCAGACCTTCTACCTAACGACAACAATGAACGGATTCAGACCTTCTACCTAACAACAACAACGTACGGATTCATACCTTCTACCTAACGGCAACAACGTACGGATTCATACCTTCTACCTAACGACAACAACGTACGGATTCATACCTTCTACCTAACGACAACAACGTACGGATTCATACCTTCTACCTAACGACAACAACGTACGGATTCATACCTTCTACCGAACGACAACAACGAACGGATTCATACCTTCTACCTAACGACAACAACGTACGGATTCATACCTTCTACCTATCGACAACAACAAACGGATTTATACCTTCTACCTAACGACAACAACGTACGGATTCATACCTTCTACCTAACGACAACAACGTAGGGATTCATACCTTCTACCTAACGACAACACCGTACCGATTCATACCTTATACCTAACAACAACAACGTACGGATTCATACCTTTTACCTAACGACAACATCGTACGGATTCATACCTTATACCTAACAACAACAACGTACGGATTCATACCTTCTACCTAACGACAACAACTAACGGATTCATACCTTCTACCTAACGACAACAACGAACGGATTCAGACCTTCTACCTAAGCACAACAACGTACGGATTCATACCTTCTACCTAACGACAACAACGTAGGGATTCATACCTTCTACCTAACGACAACAACGTACGGATTCATACCTTCTACCTAACGACAACAACTAACGAATTCATACCTTCTACCTAACGATAACAACGGACAGATTCAGACCTTCTACCTAACCACAACAACGTACGGATTCATACCTTCTACCTAACGACAACAACGTAGGGATTCATACCTTCTACCTAACGACAACAACGTACGGATTCATACCTTCTACATAACGACAACACCGTTACGGATTCAGACATTCTACCTAACGACAACAACGAACGGATTCATACCTTCTACCTAACGACAACAACGTACGGATTCATACCTTCCACCTAACGACAACACCGTAGGGATTCAGACCTTCTACCTAACGACAACAACGAACGGATTCATACCTTCTACCTAACGTCAACACCGTACCGATTCATACCTTCTACGAAACGACAACAGCGTACGGATTCAGACCTTCTACGAAACGACAACAACGTACGGATTCAGACCTTCTACCTAACGACAACACCGTACGGATTCATACCTTCTACCTAACGACAACAACGTACGGATTCATACCTTCTACCTAACAACAACGTACGGATTCAGACCTTCTACCTAACGACAACACCGTACGGATTCATACCTTCTACCTAACGACAACAACGTACGGATTCATACCTTCTACCTAACAACAACAACGTACGGATTCATACCTTCTACCTAACGACAACAACGAACGGATTCATACCTTCTACCTAACGACAACAACGTACAGATTCTTACCTTCTACCTAACGACAACAACTAACGGATTCATACCTTCTACCTAACGACAACAACGAACGGATTCATACCTTCTTCCTAACGACAACAACGTACGGATTCATACCTTCTACCTAACGACAACAACATAGGGATTCATACCTTCTACCTAACGACAACACCGTACCGATTCATACCTTCTACGAAATGACAACAACGTACCGATTCAGACCTTGTACCTAACGACAACACCGTACGGATTCATACCTTCTACCTAACGACAACAACGTACGGATTCATACCTTCTACCTAACGACAACAACTAACGGATTCATACCTTCTACCTAACGACAACAACGAACGGATTCATACCTTCTACCTAATGACAACAACGTACGGATTCAGACCTTCTACCTAACGACAACAACGTAGGGATTCATACCTTCTACCTAACGACAACACCGTACCGATTCATACCTTCTACGAAATGACAACAACGTACGGATTCAGACCTTCTACCTATCGACAACAACGAACGGATTCATACCTTCTACCTAACGACAACAACGAACGGATTCATACCTTCTACCTAACGACAACAACGTACGGATTCAGACCTTCTACCTTAGACAACACCGTACGGATTTATACCTTCTACCTAACGACAACACCGTACGGATTCATACCTTCTACCTAACGACAACAATGTAGGGATTCATACCTTCTACCTAACGGCAACACCGTACCGATTCATACCTTCTACGAAACGACAACAACGTACGGATTCAGACCTTCTACCTAACGACAACACCGTACGGATTCATACCTTCTACCTAACGACAACAACGTACGGATTCATACCTTCTACCTAACGACAACAACGTACGGATTCATACCTTCTACCTAACGACAACAACTAACTGATTCATACCTTCTACCTAACGACAACAACGTACGGATTCATACCTTCTACCTATCGACAACAACGAACGGATTCATACCTTCTACCTAACGACAACAACTAACGGATTCATACCTTCTACCTAACGACAACAACGTACGGATTCATACCTTCTACCTAACGACAACACCGCACGGATTCAGACCTTCTACCTAACAACAACAACGTAGGGATTCATACCTTCTACCTAACGACAACACCATCGATTCATACCTTCTACGAAACGACAACAACGCACGGATTCAGACCTTCTACCTAACGACAACACCGTACGGATTCATACCTTCTACCTAATGACAACAACGTACGGATTCATACCTTCTACCTAACAACAACAACGTACGGATTCAGACCTTCTACCTAACGACAACACCGTACGGATTCATACCTTCTACCTAACGACAACAACGTACGGATTCATACCTTCTACCTAACAACAACAACGTACGGATTCATACCTTCTACCTAACGACAACAACGAACGGATTCATACCTTCTACCTAACGACAACAACGTAGGGATTCATACCTTCTACCTAACGACAACACCGTACCGATTCATACCTTCTACGAAACGACAACAACGTACGGATTCAGACCTTCTACCTAACGACAACACCGTACGGATTCATATCTTCTACCTAACGAAAACAACGTACGGATTAATACCTTCTACCTAACGACAACAACGTACGGATTCATACCTTCTACCTAACGACAACAACGTACGGATTCATACCTTCTACGAAACAACGACAACGTAGGGATTCAGACCTTCTACCTAACGACAACAACGTAGGGAATCATACCTTCTACCTAACGACAACACCGTACCGATTCATACCTTCTACCTAACGACAACAACGTAGGGATTCATACCTTCTACCTAACGACAACAACGTAGGGATTCATACCTTCTACCTAACGGCAACAACGTACGGATTTATACCTTCTACCTAACGGCAACAACGTACGGATTCATACCTTCTCCCTAACGGCAACAACGTACGGATTCATACCTTCTACCTAATGGCAACAACGTACGGATTCATACCTTCTACCTAACGGCAACAACGTACGGATTCAGACCTTCTACCTAACGACAACAACGTACGGATTCAGACCTTCTACCTAACAACAACACCGTACCGATTCAAACATTCAACCTAACAACAACACCGTACCGATTCATACCTTCTACCTAACGGCAACAACGTACAGATTTATACCTTCTACCTAACGGCAACAACGTACGGATTCATACCTTCTACCTAACGACAACAACGTAGGGATTCATACCTTCTACCTAACGACAACAACGTACGGATTCATACCTTCTACATAACGACAACACCGTTACGGATTCAGACATTCTACCTAACGACAACAACGAACGGATTCATACCTTCTACCTAACGACAACAACGTACGGATTCATACCTTCTACCTAACGACAACACCGTAGGGATTCAGACCTTCTACCTAACGACAACAATGAACGGATTCAGACCTTCTACCTAACAACAACAACGTACGGATTCATACCTTCTACCTAACGGCAACAACGTACGGATTCATACCTTCTACCTAACGACAACAACGTACGGATTCATACCTTCTACCTAACGACAACAACATACGGATTCATACCTTCTACCTAACGACAACAACTAACGGATTCATACCTTCTACCTAACGACAACAACGAACGGATTCAGACCTTCTACCTAACCACAACAACGTACGGATTCATACCTTCTACCTAACGACAACAACGTAGGGATTCATACCTTCTACCTAACGACAACAACGTACGGATTCATACCTTCTACATAACGACAACAACGTACGGATTCAGACATTCTACCTAACGGCAACAACGTACGGATTCATACCTTCTACCTAACGGCAACAACGTACGGATTCATATCTTCTTCCTAACGAAAACAACGTACGGATTCATACCTTCTACCTAACGACAACAACGTACGGATTCATACCTTCTACCTAACGACAACAACGTAGGGATTCATACCTTCTACCTAACGGCAACAACGTACAGATTTATACCTTCTACCTAACGGCAACAACGTACGGATTCATACCTTCTCCCTAACGGCAACAACGTACGGATTCATACCTTCTACCTAACGGCAACAACGTACGGATTCATACCTTCTACCTAATGGCAACAACGTACGGATTCATACCTTCTACCTAACGGCAACAACGTACGGATTCAGACCTTCTACCTAACGACAACAACGTACGGATTCAGACCTTCTACCTAACAACAACACCGTACGGATTCATACCTTCTACCTAACGGCAACAACGTACGGATTCATACCTTCTACCTAATGACAACACCATACGGATTCATACCTTCTACCTAACGACAACACCGTACCGATTCATACCTTCTACGAAACGACAACAACGTACGGATTCAGACCTTCTACCTAACGACAACACCGTACCGATTCAAACATTCAACCTAACAACAACACCGTACCGATTCATACCTTCTACCTAACGGCAACAACGTACAGATTTATACCTTCTACCTAACGGCAACAACGTACGGATTCATACCTTCTACCTAACGGCAACAACGTACGGATTCATACCTTCTACCTAACGGCAACAGCGTACGGATTCAGACCTTCTACCTAACGACAACACCGCACGGATTCAGACATTCTACCTAACAACAACAACGTCACGGATTCATACCTTCTACCCTAACGACAACAACGTACGGATTCATACCTTCTACCTAACGACAACAACGTACGGATTCATACCTTCTACCGAACGACAACAACGAACGGATTCATACCTTCTACCTAACGACAACACCGTACCGATTCATACCTTCTACGAAACGACAACAACGTACGGATTCAGACCTTCTACCTAACGACAACACCATACGGATTCATACCTTATACCTAACAACAACAACGTACGGATTCATACCTTCTACCTAACGACAACAACGAACGGATTCATACCTTCTACCTAACGACAACAACGAACGGATTCAGACCTTCTACCTAACGACAACAACGAACGGATTCAGACCTTCTACCTAACCACAACAACGTACGGATTCATACCTTCTACCTAACAACAACAACGTACGGATTCATACCTTCTACCTAACGACAACAACTAACGGATTCATACCTTCTACCTAACGACAACAACGAACGGATTCAGACCTTCTACCTAACGACAACAACGAACGGATTCAGACCTTCTACCTAACCACAACAACGTACGGATTCATACCTTCTACCTAACGACAACAACGTACGGATTCAAACCTTCTACCGAACGACAACAACGAACGGATTCATACCTTCTACCTAACGACAACAACGTACGGATTCATACCTTCTACCTATCGACAACAACGAACGGATTCATACCTTCTACCTAACGACAACAACGAACGGATTCATACCTTCTACCTAACGACAACAACGTAGGGATTCATACCTTATACCTAACAACAACAACGTACGGATTCATACCTTCTACCTAACGACAACAACTAACGGATTCATACCTTCTACCTAACGACAACAACGAACGGATTCAGACCTTCTACCTAACGACAACAACGAACGGATTCAGACCTTCTACCTAACCACAACAACGTACGGATTCATACCTTCTACCTAACGACAACAACGTAGGGATTCATACCTTCTACCTAACGACAACAACGTAGGGATTCATACCTTCTACCTAACGACAACAACGTACGGATTCATACCTTCTACCTAACGACAACAACTAACGGATTCATACCTTCTACCTAACGACAACAACGGACGGATTCAGACCTTCTACCTAACCACAACAACGTACGGATTCATACCTTCTACCTAACGACAACAACGTAGGGATTCATACCTTCTACCTAAGGACAACAACGTACGGATTCATACCTTCTACATAACGACAACACCGTTACGGATTCAGACATTCTACCTAACGACAACAACGAACGGATTCATACCTTCTACCTAACGACAACAACGTACGGATTCATACCTTCTACCTAACGACAACACCGTAGGGATTCAGACCTTCTACCTAACGACAACAATGAACGGATTCAGACCTTCTACCTAACAACAACAACGTACGGATTCATACCTTCTACCTAACGGCAACAACGTACGGATTCATACCTTCTACCTAACGACAACAACGTACGGATTCATACCTTCTACCTAACGACAACAACGTACGGATTCATACCTTCTACCTAACGACAACAACGTACGGATTCATACCTTCTACCGAACGACAACAACGAACGGATTCATACCTTCTACCTAACGACAACAACGTACGGATTCATACCTTCTACCTATCGACAACAACGAACGGATTTATATCTTCTACCTAACGACAACAATGTACGGATTCATACCTTCTACCTAACGACAACAACGTAGGGATTCATACCTTCTACCTAACGACAACACCGTACCGATTCATACCTTATACCTAACAACAACAACGTACGGATTCATACCTTCTACCTAACGACAACATCGTACGGATTCATACCTTATACCTAACAACAACAACGTACGGATTCATACCTTCTACCTAACGACAACAACTAACGGATTCATACCTTCTACCTAACGACAACAACGAACGGATTCAGACCTTCTACCTAACGACAACAACGTACGGATTCATACCTTCTACCGAACGACAACAACGAACGGATTCATACCTTCTACCTAACGACAACAACGTACGGATTCATACCTTCTACCTATCGACAACAACGAACGGATTCATACCTTCTACCTAACGACAACAACGAACGGATTCATACCTTCTACCTAACGACAACACCGTACCGATTCATACCTTCTACGAAACGACAACAACATACGGATTCAGACCTTCTACCTAACGACAACACCATACGGATTCATATCTTATACCTAACAACAACAACGTACGGATTCATACCTTCTACCTAACGACAACAACTAACGGATTCATACCTTCTACCTAACGACAACAACGAACGGATTCAGACCTTCTACCTAACGACAACAACGAACGGATTCAGACCTTCTACCTAACCACAACAACGTACGGATTCATACCTTCTACCTAACGACAACAACGCATTTGATTCATACCTTCTACCTAACGACAACAACTAACGGATTCATACCTTCTACCTAACGACAACAACGGACGGATTCAGACCTTCTACCTAACCACAACAACGTACGGATTCATACCTTCTACATAACGACAACAACGTAGGGATTCATACCTTCTACCTAACGACAACAACGTACGGATTCATACCTTCTACATAACGACAACACCGTTACGGATTCAGACATTCTACCTAACGACAACAACGAACGGATTCATACCTTCTACCTAACGACAACAACGTACGGATTCATACCTTCCACCTAACGACAACACCGTAGGGATTCAGACCTTCTACCTAACGACAACAATGAACGGATTCAGACCTTCTACCTAACAACAACAACGTACGGATTCATACCTTCTACCTAACGGCAACAACGTACGGATTCATACCTTCTACCTAACGACAACAACGTACGGATTCATACCTTCTACCTAACGACAACAACGTACCGATTCATACCTTCTCCCTAACGACAACAACGTACGGATTCATACCTTCTACCGAACGACAACAACGAACGGATTCATACCTTCTACCTAACGACAACAACGTACGGATTCATACTTTCTACCTATCGACAACAACGAACGGATTTATACCTTCTACCTAACGACAACAACGTACGGATTCATACCTTATACCTAACAACAACAACGTACGGATTCATACCTTCTACCTAACGACAACAACGTAGGGATTCATACCTTCTACCTAACGACAACACCGTACCGATTCATACCTTCTACGAAATGACAACAACGTACGGATTCAGACCTTCTACCTATCGACAACAACGAACGGATTCATACCTTCTACCTAACGACAACAACGAACGGATTCATACCTTCTGCCTAATGACAACAACGTACGGATTCATACCTTCTACCTAACGACAACAACGTACGGATTCAGACCTTCTACCTTAGACAACACCGTACGGATTCATACCTTCTACCTAACGACAACAACTAACGGATTCATACCTTCTACCTAACGACAACAACGAACGGATTCAGACCTTCTACCTAACGACAACAACGAACGGATTCAGACCTTCTACCTAACCACAACAACGTACGGATTCATACCTTCTACCTAACGACAACAACGTACGGATTCATACCTTCTACCGAACGACAACAACGAACGGATTCATACCTTCTACCTAACGACAACAACGTACGGATTCATACCTTCTACCTATCGACAACAACGAACGGATTCATACCTTCTACCTAACGACAACAACGAACGGATTCATACCTTCTACCTAACGACAACACCGTACCGATTCATACCTTCTACGAAACGACAACAACGTACGGATTCAGACCTTCTACCTAACGACAACACCATACGGATTCATACCTTATACCTAACAACAACAACGTACGGATTCATACCTTCTACCTAACGACAACAACTAACGGATTCATACCTTCTACCTAACGACAACAACGAACGGATTCAGACCTTCTACCTAACGACAACAACGAACGGATTCAGACCTTCTACCTAACCACAACAACGTACGGATTCATACCTTCTACCTAACGACAACAACGTAGGGATTCATACCTTCTACCTAACGACAACAACGTAGGGATTCATACCTTCTACCTAACGACAACAACGTACGGATTCATACCTTCTACCTAACGACAACAACTAACGGATTCATACCTTCTACCTAACGACAACAACGGACGGATTCAGACCTTCTACCTAACCACAACAACGTACGGATTCATACCTTCTACCTAACGACAACAACGTAGGGATTCATACCTTCTACCTAACGACAACAACGTACGGATTCATACCTTCTACATAACGACAACACCGTTACGGATTCAGACATTCTACCTAACGACAACAACGAACGGATTCATACCTTCTACCTAACGACAACAACGTACGGATTCATACCTTCTACCTAACGACAACACCGTAGGGATTCAGACCTTCTACCTAACGACAACAATGAACGGATTCAGACCTTCTACCTAACAACAACAACGTACGGATTCATACCTTCTACCTAACGGCAACAACGTACGGATTCATACCTTCTACCTAACGACAACAACGTACGGATTCATACCTTCTACCTAACGACAACAACGTACGGATTCATACCTTCTACCTAACGACAACACCGTACCGATTCATACCTTCTACGAAACGACAACAACGTACGGATTCAGACCTTCTACCTAACGACAACACCATACGGATTCATACCTTATACCTAACAACAACAACGTACGGATTCATACCTTCTACCTAACGACAACAACTAACGGATTCATACCTTCTACCTAACGACAACAACGAACGGATTCAGACCTTCTACCTAACGACAACAACGAACGGATTCAGACCTTCTACCTAACCACAACAACGTACGGATTCATACCTTCTACCTAACGACAACAACGTAGGGATTCATACCTTCTACCTAACGACAACAACGTAGGGATTCATACCTTCTACCTAACGACAACAACGTACGGATTCATACCTTCTACCTAACGACAACAACTAACGGATTCATACCTTCTACCTAACGACAACAACGGACGGATTCAGACCTTCTACCTAACCACAACAACGTACGGATTCATACCTTCTACCTAACGACAACAACGTAGGGATTCATACCTTCTACCTAACGACAACAACGTACGGATTCATACCTTCTACATAACGACAACACCGTTACGGATTCAGACATTCTACCTAACGACAACAACGAACGGATTCATACCTTCTACCTAACGACAACAACGTACGGATTCATACCTTCTACCTAACGACAACACCGTAGGGATTCAGACCTTCTACCTAACGACAACAATGAACGGATTCAGACCTTCTACCTTAGACAACACCGTACGGATTCATACCTTCTACCTAACGACAACACCGTACGGATTCATACCTTCTACCTAACGACAACAATGTAGGGATTCATACCTTCTACCTAACGGCAACACCGTACCGATTCATACCTTCTACGAAACGACAACAACGTACGGATTCAGACCTTCTACCTAACGACAACACCGTACGGATTCATACCTTCTACCGAACGACAACAACGAACGGATTCATACCTTCTACCTAACGACAACAACGTACGGATTCATACCTTCTACCTATCGACAACAATGAACGGACTCATACCTTCTACCTAACGACAACAACGAACGGATTCAGACCTTCTACCTAACGACAACACCATACGGATTCATACCTTATACCTAACAACAACAACGTACGGATTCATACCTTCTACCTAACGACAACAACTAACGGATTCATACCTTCTACCTAACGACAACAACGAACGGATTCAGACCTTCTACCTAACGACAACAACGAACGGATTCAGACCTTCTACCTAACCACAACAACGTACGGATTCATACCTTCTACCTAACGACAACAACGTACGGATTCATACCTTCTACCGAACGACAACAACGAACGGATTCATACCTTCTACCTAACGACAACAACGTACGGATTCATACCTTCTACCTATCGACAACAACGAACGGATTCATACCTTCTACCTAACGACAACAACGAACGGATTCATACCTTCTACCTAACGACAACACCGTACCGATTCATACCTTCTACGAAACGACAACAACGTACGGATTCAGACCTTCTACCTAACGACAACACCATACGGATTCATACCTTATACCTAACGACAACAACGTACGGATTCATACCTTCTACCTAACGACAACAACTAACGGATTCATACCTTCTACCTAACGACAACAACGAACGGATTCAGACCTTCTACCTAACGACAACAACGAACGGATTCAGACCTTCTACCTAACCACAACAACGTACGGATTCATACCTTCTACCTAACGACAACAACGTAGGGATTCATACCTTCTACCTAACGACAACAACGTAGGGATTCATACCTTCTACCTAACGACAACAACGTACGGATTCATACCTTCTACCTAACGACAACAACTAACGGATTCATACCTTCTACCTAACGACAACAACGGACGGATTCAGACCTTCTACCTAACCACAACAACGTACGGATTCATACCTTCTACCTAACGACAACAACGTAGGGATTCATACCTTCTACCTAACGACAACAACGTACGGATTCATACCTTCTACATAACGACAACACCGTTACGGATTCAGACATTCTACCTAACGACAACAACGAACGGATTCATACCTTCTACCTAACGACAACAACTAACGGATTCATACCTTCTACCTAACGACAACAACGAACGGATTCAGACCTTCTACCTAACGACAACAACGAACGGATTCAGACCTTCTACCTAACCACAACAACGTACGGATTCATACCTTCTACCTAACGACAACAACGTACGGATTCATACCTTCTACCGAACGACAACAACGAACGGATTCATACCTTCTACCTAACGACAACAACGTACGGATTCATACCTTCTACCTATCGACAACAACGAACGGATTCATACCTTCTACCTAACGACAACAACGAACGGATTCATACCTTCTACCTAACGACAACACCGTACCGATTCATACCTTCTACGAAACGACAACAACGTACGGATTCAGACCTTCTACCTAACGACAACACCATACGGATTCATACCTTATACCTAACAACAACAACGTACGGATTCATACCTTCTACCTAACGACAACAACTAACGGATTCATACCTTCTACCTAACGACAACAACGAACGGATTCAGACCTTCTACCTAACGACAACAACGAACGGATTCAGACCTTCTACCTAACCACAACAACGTACGGATTCATACCTTCTACCTAACGACAACAACGTAGGGATTCATACCTTCTACCTAACGACAACAACGTAGGGATTCATACCTTCTACCTAACGACAACAACGTACGGATTCATACCTTCTACCTAACGACAACAACTAACGGATTCATACCTTCTACCTAACGACAACAACGGACGGATTCAGACCTTCTACCTAACCACAACAACGTACGGATTCATACCTTCTACCTAACGACAACAACGTAGGGATTCATACCTTCTACCTAACGACAACAACGTACGGATTCATACCTTCTACATAACGACAACACCGTTACGGATTCAGACATTCTACCTAACGACAACAACGAACGGATTCATACCTTCTACCTAACGACAACAACGTACGGATTCATACCTTCTACCTAACGACAACACCGTAGGGATTCAGACCTTCTACCTAACGACAACAATGAACGGATTCAGACCTTCTACCTAACAACAACAACGTACGGATTCATACCTTCTACCTAACGGCAACAACGTACGGATTCATACCTTCTACCTAACGACAACAACGTACGGATTCATACCTTCTACCTAACGACAACAACGTACGGATTCATACCTTCTACCTAACGACAACAACGTACGGATTCATACCTTCTACCGAACGACAACAACGAACGGATTCATACCTTCTACCTAACGACAACAACGTACGGATTCATACCTTCTACCTATCGACAACAACGAACGGATTTATACCTTCTACCTAACGACAACACCGTACCGATTCATACCTTATACCTAACAACAACAACGTACGGATTCATACCTTCTACCTAACGACAACATCGCATTTGATTCATACCTTATACCTAACAACAACAACGTACGGATTCATACCTTCTACCTAACGACAACAACTAACGGATTCATACCTTCTACCTAACGACAACAACGAACGGATTCAGACCTTCTACCTAACGACAACAACGTACGGATTCATACCTTCTACCGAACGACAACAACGAACGGATTCATACCTTCTACCTAACGACAACACCGTAGGGATTCAGACCTTCTACCTAACGACAACAACGAACGGATTCAGACCTTCTACCTAACGACAACACCATACGGATTCATACCTTATACCTAACAACAACAACGTACGGATTCATACCTTCTACCTAACGACAACAACTAACGGATTCATACCTTCTACCTAACGACAACAACGTACGGATTCATACCTTCTACCGAACGACAACAACGAACGGATTCATACCTTCTACCTAACGACAACAACGTACGGATTCATACCTTCTACCTATCGACAACAACGAACGGATTTATACCTTCTACCTAACGACAACAATGTACGGATTCATACCTTCTACCTAACGACAACAACGTAGGGATTCATACCTTCTACCTAACGACAACACCGTACCGATTCATACCTTATACCTAACAACAACAACGTACGGATTCATACCTTCTACCTAACGACAACATCGTACGGATTCATACCTTATACCTAACAACAACAACGTACGGATTCATACCTTCTACCTAACGACAACAACTAACGGATTCATACCTTCTACCTAACGACAACAACGAACGGATTCAGACCTTCTACCTAACGACAACAACGTACGGATTCATACCTTCTACCGAACGACAACAACGAACGGATTCATACCTTCTACCTAACGACAACAACGTACGGATTCATACCTTCTACCTATCGACAACAACGAACGGATTCATACCTTCTACCTAACGACAACAACGAACGGATTCATACCTTCTACCTAACGACAACACCGTACCGATTCATACCTTCTACGAAACGACAACAACATACGGATTCAGACCTTCTACCTAACGACAACACCATACGGATTCATATCTTATACCTAACAACAACAACGTACGGATTCATACCTTCTACCTAACGACAACAACTAACGGATTCATACCTTCTACCTAACGACAACAACGAACGGATTCAGACCTTCTACCTAACGACAACAACGAACGGATTCAGACCTTCTACCTAACCACAACAACGTACGGATTCATACCTTCTACCTAACGACAACAACGTAGGGATTCATACCTTCTACCTAACGACAACAACGTACGGATTCATACCTTCTACCTAACGACAACAACTAACGGATTCATACCTTCTACCTAACGACAACAACGGACGGATTCAGACCTTCTACCTAACCACAACAACGTACGGATTCATACCTTCTACATAACGACAACAACGTAGGGATTCATACCTTCTACCTACCGACAACAACGTACGGATTCATACCTTCTACATAACGACAACACCGTTACGGATTCAGACATTCTACCTAACGACAACAACGAACGGATTCATACCTTCTACCTAACGACAACAACGTACGGATTCATACCTTCTACCTAACGACAACAACGTACCGATTCATACCTTCTCCCTAACGACAACAACGTACGGATTCATACCTTCTACCGAACGACAACAACGAACGGATTCATACCTTCTACCTAACGACAACAACGTACGGATTCATACTTTCTACCTATCGACAACAACGAACGGATTTATACCTTCTACCTAACGACAACAACGTACGGATTCATACCTTCTACCTAACGACAACAACGTAGGGATTCATACCTTCTACCTAACGACAACACCGTACCGATTCATACCTTATACCTAACAACAACGTACGGATTCATACCTTCTACCTAACGACAACATCGTACGGATTCATACCTTATACCTAACAACAACAACGTACGTATTCATACCTTCTACCTAACGACAACAACTAACGGATTCATACCTTCTACCTAACGACAACAACGAACGGATTCAGACCTTCTACCTAACGACAACAACGTAGGGATTCATACCTTCTACCTAACGACAACAACGTACGGATTCATACCTTCTACCTAACGACAACAACTAACGAATTCATACCTTCTACCTAACGACAACAACGGACGGATTCAGACCTTCTACATAACCACAACAACGTACGGATTCATACCTTCTACCTAACGACAACAACGTAGGGATTCATACCTTCTACCTAACGACAACAACGTACGGATTCATACCTTCTACATAACGACAACACCGTTACGGATTCAGACATTCTACCTAACGACAACAACGAACGGATTCATACCTTCTACCTAACGACAACAACGTACGGATTCATACCTTCCACCTAACGACAACACCGTAGGGATTCAGACCTTCTACCTAACGACAACAATGAACGGATTCATACCTTCTACCTAACGACAACAACGAACGGATTCATACCTTCTACCTAACGACAACACCGTACCGATTCATACCTTCTACGAAACGACAACAACGTACGGATTCAGACCTTCTACGAAACGACAACAACGTACGGATTCAGACCTTCTACCTAACGACAACACCGTACGGATTCATACCTTCTACCTAACGACAACAATGTACGGATTCATACCTTCTACCTAACAACAACAACGTACGGATTCAGACCTTCTACCTAACGACAACACCGTACGGATTCATACCTTCTACCTAACGACAACAACGTACGGATTCATACCTTCTACCTAACGACAACAACTAACGGATTCATACCTTCTACCTAACGACAACAACGAACGGATTCATACCTTCTACCTAATGACAACAACGTACGGATTCATACCTTCTTCCTAACGACAACAACGTACGGATTCAGACCTTCTACCTAACGACAACAACGTAGGGATTCATACCTTCTACCTAACGACAACACCGTACCGATTCATACCTTCTACGAAATGACAACAACGTACGGATTCAGACCTTCTACCTATCGACAACAACGAACGGATTCATACCTTCTACCTAACGACAACAACGAACGGATTCATACCTTCTGCCTAATGACAACAACGTACGGATTCATACCTTCTACCTAACGACAACAACGTACGGATTCAGACCTTCTACCTTAGACAACACCGTACGGATTCATACCTTCTACCTAACGACAACACCGTACGGATTCATACCTTCTACGAAACGACAACAACGTACGGATTCAGACCTTCTACCTAACGACAACACCGTACGGATTCATACCTTCTACCTAACGACAACAACGTACGGATTCATACCTTCTACCTAACGACAACAACGTACGGATTCATACCTTCTACCTAACGACAACAACTAACGGATTCATACCTTCTACCTAACGACAACAACGAACGGATTCATACCTTCTGCCTAATGACAACAACGTACGGATTCATACCTTCTACCTAACGACAACAACGTACGGATTCAGACCTTCTACCTTAGACAACACCGTACGGATTCATACCTTCTACCTAACGACAACACCGTACGGATTCATACCTTCTACCTTACGACAACAATGTAGGGATTCATACCTTCTACCTAACGGCAACACCGTACCGATTCATACCTTCTACGAAACGACAACAACGTACGGATTCAGACCTTCTACCTAACGACAACACCGTACGGATTCATACCTTCTACCTAACGACAACAACGTACGGATTCATACCTTCTACCTAACGACAACAACGTACGGATTCATACCTTCTACCTAACGACAACAACTAACGGATTCATACCTTCTACCTAACGACAACAACGAACGGATTCATACCTTCTACCTAACGACAACAACGAACGGATTCATACCTTCTACCTACCGACAACAATGTACGGATTCATACCTTCTACGTATCGACAACAACGAACGGATTCATACCTTCTACCTAACGACAACAACTAACGGATTCATACCTTCTACCTAACGACAACAACGAACGGATTCATACCTTCTGCCTAATGACAACAACGTACGGATTCATACCTTCTACCTAACGACAACAACGTACGGATTCAGACCTTCTACCTTAGACAACACCGTACGGATTCATACCTTCTACCTAACGACAACACCGTACGGATTCATACCTTCTACCTAACGACAACAATGTAGGGATTCATACCTTCTACCTAACGGCAACACCGTACCGATTCATACCTTCTACGAAACGACAACAACGTACGGATTCAGACCTTCTACCTAACGACAACACCGTACGGATTCATACCTTCTACCTAACGACAACAACGTACGGATTCATACCTTCTACCTAACGACAACAACGTACGGATTCATACCTTCTACCTAACGACAACAACTAACGGATTCATACCTTCTACCTAACGACAACAACGAACGGATTCATACCTTCTACCTAACGACAACAACGAACGGATTCATACCTTCTACCTAACGACAACAATGTACGGATTCATACCTTCTACCTATCGACAACAACGAACGGATTCATACCTTCTACCTAACGACAACAACTAACGGATTCATACCTTCTACCTAACGACAACAACGTACGGATTCATACCTTCTACCTAACGACAACAACGTACGGATTCATACCTTCTACCTATCGACAACAACGAACGGATTTATACCTTCTACCTAACGACAACAACGTACGGATTCATACCTTCTACCTAACGACAACAACGTAGGGATTCATACCTTCTACCTAACGACAACACCGTACCGATTCATTCCTTATACCTAACAACAACAACGTACGGATTCATACCTTCTCCCTAACGACAACATCGTACGGATTCATACCTTATACCTAACAACAACAACGTACGGATTCATACCTTCTACCTAACGACAACAACTAACGGATTCATACCTTCTACCTAACGACAACAACGAACGGATTCAGACCTTCTACCTAACCACAACAACGTACGGATTCATACCTTCTACCTAACGACAACAACGTAGGGATTCATACCTTCTACCTAACGACAACAACGTACGGATTCATACCTTCTACCTAACGACAACAACTAACGAATTCATACCTTCTACCTAACGACAACAACGGACGGATTCAGACCTTCTACCTAACCACAACAACGTACGGATTCATACCTTCTACCTAACGACAACAACGTAGGGATTCATACCTTCTACCTAACGACAACAACGTACGGATTCATACCTTCTACATAACGACAACACCGTTACGGATTCAGACATTCTACCTAACGACAACAACGAACGGATTCATACCTTCTACCTAACGACAACAACGTACGGATTCATACCTTCCACCTAACGACAACACCGTAGGGATTCAGACCTTCTACCTAACGACAACAATGAACGGATTCAGACCTTCTACCTAACAACAACAACGTACGGATTCATACCTTCTACCCAACGGCAACAACGTACGGATTCATACCTTCTACCTAACGACAACAACGTACGGATTCATACCTTCTACCTAACGACAACAACGTACGGATTCATACCTTCTACCTAACGACAACAACGTACGGATTCATACCTTCTACCTAACGACAACAACTAAGGGATTCATACCTTCTACCTAACGACAACAACGAACGGATTCATACCTTCTACCTAACGACAACACCGTACCGATTCATACCTTCTACGAAACGACAACAACGTACGGATTCAGACCTTCTACGAAACGACAACAACGTACGGATTCAGACCTTCTACCTAACGACAACACCGTACGGATTCATACCTTCTACCTAACGACAACAACGTACGGATTCATACCTTCTACCTAACAACAACAACGTACGGATTCAGACCTTCTACCTAACGACAACACCGTACGGATTCATACCTTCTACCTAACGACAACAACGTACGGATTCATACCTTCTACCTAACGACAACAACTAACGGATTCATACCTTCTACCTAACGACAACAACGAACGGATTCATACCTTCTACCTAATGACAACAACGTACGGATTCATACCTTCTTCCTAACGACAACAACGTACGGATTCAGACCTTCTACCTAACGACAACAACGTAGGGATTCATACCTTCTACCTAACGACAACACCGTACCGATTCATACCTTCTACGAAATGACAACAACGTACGGATTCAGACCTTCTACCTATCGACAACAACGAACGGATTCATACCTTCTACCTAACGACAACAACGAACGGATTCATACCTTCTGCCTAATGACAACAACGTACGGATTCATACCTTCTACCTAACGACAACAACGTACGGATTCATACCTTCTACGAAACGACAACAACGTACGGATTCAGACCTTCTACCTAACGACAACAACGAACGGATTCATACCTTCTGCCTAATGACAACAACGTACGGATTCATACCTTCTACCTAACGACAACAACGTACGGATTCAGACCTTCTACCTTAGACAACGCCGTACGGATTCATACCTTCTACCTAACGACAACACCGTACGGATTCATACCTTCTACCTTACGACAACAATGTAGGGATTCATACCTTCTACCTAACGGCAACACCGTACCGATTCATACCTTCTACGAAACGACAACAACGTACGGATTCAGACCTTCTACCTAACGACAACACCGTACGGATTCATACCTTCTACCTAACGACAACAACGTACGGATTCATACCTTCTACCTAACGACAACAACGTACGGATTCATACCTTCTACCTAACGACAACAACTAACGGATTCATACCTTCTACCTAACGACAACAACGAACGGATTCATACCTTCTACCTAACGACAACAACGAACGGATTCATACCTTCTACCTACCGACAACAATGTACGGATTCATACCTTCTACCTATCGACAACAACGAACGGATTCATACCTTCTACCTAACGACAACAACTAACGGATTCATACCTTCTACCTAACGACAACAACGAACGGATTCATACCTTCTGCCTAATGACAACAACGTACGGATTCATACCTTCTACCTAACGACAACAACGTACGGATTCAGACCTTCTACCTTAGACAACACCGTACGGATTCATACCTTCTACCTAACGACAACACCGTACGGATTCATACCTTCTACCTAACGACAACAATGTAGGGATTCATACCTTCTACCTAACGGCAACACCGTACCGATTCATACCTTCTACGAAACGACAACAACGTACGGATTCAGACCTTCTACCTAACGACAACACCGTACGGATTCATACCTTCTACCTAACGACAACAACGTACGGATTCATACCTTGTACCTAACGACAACAACGTACGGATTCATACCTTCTACCTAACGACAACAACTAACGGATTCATACCTTCTACCTAACGACAACAACGAACGGATTCATACCTTCTACCTAACGACAACAACGAACGGATTCATACCTTCTACCTAACGACAACAATGTACGGATTCATACCTTCTACCTATCGACAACAACGAACGGATTCATACCTTCTACCTAACGACAACAACTAACGGATTCATACCTTCTACCTAACGACAACAACGTACGGATTCATACCTTCTACCTAACGACAACACCGTACGGATTCAGACCTTCTACCTAACAACAACAACGTAGGGATTCATACCTTCTACCTAACGACAACACCGTACCGATTCATACCTTCTACGAAACGACAACAACGTACGGATTCAGACCTTCTACCTAACGACAACACCGTACGGATTCATACCTTCTACCTAATGACAACAACGTACGGATTCATACCTTCTACCTAACAACAACAACGTACGGATTCAGACCTTCTACCTAACGACAACACCGTACGGATTCATACCTTCTACCTAACGACAACAACGTACGGATTCATACCTTCTACCTAACAACAACAACGTACGGATTCATACCTTCTACCTAACGACAACAACGACAACGGATTCATACCTTCTACCTAACAACAACAACGCACGGATTCATACCTTCTACCTAACGACAACAACGTACGGATTCATACCTTCTACCTAACGACAACAACTAACGGATTCATACCTTCTACCTAACGACAACAACGAACGGATTCATACCTTCTTCCTAACGACAACAACGTACGGATTCAGACCTTCTACCTAACGACAACAACGTAGGGATTCATACCTTCTACCTAACGACAACACCGTACCGATTCATACCTTCTACGAAATGACAACAACGTACGGATTCAGACCTTGTACCTAACGACAACACCGTACGGATTCATACCTTCTACCTAACGACAACAACGTACGGATTCATACCTTCTACCTAACAACAACACCGTACGGATTCATACCTTCTACCTAACGACAACAACGTACCGATTCATACCTTCTACCTAACGACAACAACTAACGGATTCATACCTTCTACCTAACGACAACAACGAACGGATTCATACCTTCTACCTAATGACAACAACGTACGGATTAATACCTTCTTCCTAACGACAACAACGTACGGATTCAGACCTTCTACCTAACGACAACAACGTAGGGATTCATACCTTCTACCTAACGACAACACCGTACCGATTTATACATTCTACGAAACGACAACAACGTACGGATTCAGACCTTCTACCTAACGACAACACCGTACGGATTCATACCTTCTACCTAATCAAATCAAATCAAATCAAATCAAATTTTATTTGTCACATACACATGGTTAGCAGATGTTAATGCGAGTGTAGCGAAATGCTTGTGCTTCTAGTTCCGACAATGCAGTGATAACCAACAAGTAATCTAACTAACAATTCTAAAACTACTGTCTTATACACAGTGTAAGGGGATAAAGAATATGTACATAAGGATATATGAGTGAGTGATGGTACAGAGCAGCATACAGTAGATGGTATCGAGTACAGTATATACATATGAGATGAGTATGTAGACAAAGTAAACAAAGTGGCATAGTTAAAGTGGCTAGTGATACATGTATTACATAAGGATGCAGTCGATGATGTAGAGTACAGTATATACGTATGCATATGAGATGAATAATGTAGGGTAAGTAACATTATATAAGGTAGCATTGTTTAAAGTGGCTAGTGATATATTTACATCATTTCCCAACAATTCCCATTATTAAAGTGGCTGGAGTTGGGTCAGTGTCAATGACAGTGTGTTGGCAGCAGCCACTCAATGGTGGCTGTTTAACAGTCTGATAGCCTTGAGATAGAAGCTGTTTTTCAGTCTCTCAGTCCCAGCTTTGATGCACCTGTACTGACCTCGCCTTCTGGATGATAGCGGGGTGAACAGGCAGTGGTTCGGGTGGTTGATGTCCTTGATGATCTTTATGGCCTTCCTGTAACATCGGGTGGTGTAGGTGTCCTGGAGGGCAGGTAGTTTGCCCCCGGTGATGCGTTGTGCAGACCTCACTACCCTCTGGAGAGCCTTACGGTTGAGGGCGGAGCAGTTGCCGTACCAGGCGGTAATACAGCCCGCCAGGATGCTCTCGATTGTGCATCTGTAGAAGTTTGTGAGTGCTTCTGGTGACAAGCCGAATTTCTTCAGCCTCCTGAGGTTGAAGAGGCGCTGCTGCGCCTTCTTCACGACGCTGTCAGTGTGAGTGGACCAATTCAGTTTGTCTGTGATGTGTATGCTGAGGAACTTAAAACTTGCTACCCTCTCCACTACTGTTCCATCGATGTGGATAGGGGGGTGTTCCCTCTGCTGTTTCCTGAAGTCCACAATCATCTCCTTAGTTTTGTTGACGTTGAGTGTGAGGTTATTTTCCTGACACCACACTCCGAGGGCCCTCACCTCCTCCCTGTAGGCGATTCCCTGTAGGGATTCATACCTTCTACCTAACGACAACAATGTAGGGATTCTCAGACCTTGTGATGGATGACATCTTTTGGTGTGACCATATGATACAACCGCGACATTTCATATTATCAACAGGATCATATTAATTCCAGCAAAATGTAGCCAAAACATTATGCAATGGAAAACAGAACCAAGCATTTGTTTTTGAACAAGTACAGGAGTTTTCTGGGTGAGCTGAGCAGTATCACCACTAGGTGGCAGTAGTCCCATACCTTCAGCCTGGTGACAGTAGCTCCATATCTTCAGGCTGGTGACAGTAGTCCCATACCTTCAGCCTGGTGACAGTAGCTCCATATCTTCAGGCTGGTGACAGTAGCTCCATATCTTCAGCCTGGTGACAGTAGCCCCATATCTTCAGCCTGGTGACAGTGGCCCCATATCTTCAGCCTGGTGACAGTAGTCCCATATCTTCAGCCTGGTACCTGAGCAGTGTCAACACTAGATGGCAGTAGTCCCATATCTTCAGCCTGGTACCTGAGCAGTATCACCACTAGATGGCAGTAGTCCCATATCTTCAGCCTGGTGACAGTAGCCCCATATCTTCAGCCTGGTGACAGTAGCCCCATATCTTCAGCCTGGTGACAGTAGCCCCGTATCTTCAGCCTGGTGACAGTAGCCCCGTATCTTCAGCCTGGTGACAGTAGCCCCGTATCTTCAGCCTGGTGACAGTAGTCCCATATCTTCAGCCTGGTACCTGAGCAGTATCACCACTAGATGGCAGTAGCCCCATATCTTCAGCCTGGTACCTGAGCAGTATCACCACTAGATGGCAGTAGTCCCATATCTTCAGCCTGGTACCTGAGCAGTATCACCACTAGATGGCAGTAGCCCCATTTATTTAGACTGGAAAAAAGAGGAAGAGAAGAGTAGGGTTTCGCGTGAATCAGTTCAGGTCAGGACAGAAATATCCCCAGAGATATTTACCCAGGGCACACACACATGCACGCACACACACTGGGGTGGAATCTAAGAGATATTTACCCAGGGCACACACACATGCACGCACACACACTGGGGTGGAATCTAAGAGATATTTACCCAGGGCACACACACATGCACGCACACACACTGGGGTGGAATCTAAGAGATATTTACCCAGGGCACACACACATGCACGCACACACACTGGGGTGGAATCTAAGAGATATTTACCCATGGCATACACACATGCACGCACACACACTGGCGTGGAATCTAAGAGATATTTACCCATGGCACAGGGTAAGATCCGAAAAAATGAAATCAGAAGCCTCTGGGATTTTCTACTAAACTGACCTGACAAATTATAGTCCCCTTACCTCCTCTACACTCTCCTCTGGAGAGGGCCTTCCAGGGTTAGTTAGGGATCAGAGAGGGCCTTCAAGGGTTACAGAGGAACTTCCAGGGTTAGAGAGGGCCTTCCGGGGTTAGTCAGGGGTTAGAGGGGGCCTTCCGGGGTTAGAGAGGAACTTCCAGGGTTAGAGAGGGCCTTCCGGGGTTAGAGAGGGCCTTCCAGGGTTAGTTAGGGATCAGAGAGGGCCTTCCAGGGTTAGAGAGGGCCTTCCGGGGTTAGAGAGGGCCTTCCGGGGTTAGAGAGGGCCTTCCGGGGTTAGAGAGGGCCTTCCATGGTTAGAGAGGGCCTTCCGGGGTTAGTCAGGGGTTAGAGAAGGCAATCCAGGGTTAGTCGGGGGTTAGAAAGGGCCTTCTTGGGTTAGTCAGGGGTTAGAAAGGGCCTTCCAGGGTTAGTCAGGGGTTAGAGAGGGCCTTCCATGGTTAGAGAGGGCAATCCAGGGTTAGTCGGGGGTTAGAAAGGGCCTTCCAGGGTTGGTCTGGGGTTATAGAGGGCCTTCCAGGGTTGGTCTGGGGTTATAGAGGGCCTTCCAGGGTTTGTCTGGGGTTAGAGAGGACCTTCCAGGGTTAGTCAAGGGTTAGAGAGGGCCTTCCATGGTTAGAGAGGGCCTTCCGGGGTTAGTCAGGGGTTAGAGAAGGCAATCCAGGGTTAGTCGGGGGTTAGAAAGGGCCTTCTTGGGTTAGTCAGGGGTTAGAAAGGGCCTTCCAGGGTTAGTCAGGGGTTAGAGAGGGCCTTCCATGGTTAGAGAGGGCAATCCAGGGTTAGTCGGGGGTTAGAAAGGGCCTTCCAGGGTTGGTCTGGGGTTATAGAGGGCCTTCCAGGGTTGGTCTGGGGTTATAGAGGGCCTTCCAGGGTTTGTCTGGGGTTAGAGAGGACCTTCCAGGGTTAGTCAAGGGTTAGAGAGGGCCTTCCAGGGTTTGTCAGGGGTTATAGAAGGTCCTTCCAGGGTTTGTCTGGGGTTAGAGAGGACCTTCCAGGGTTAGTTAAGGGTTAGAGAGGGCCTTCCAGGGTTTGTCAGGGGTTATAGAAGGTCCTTCCAGGGTTTGTCTGGGGTTAGAGAGGACCTTCCAGGGTTAGTCAAGGGTTAGAGAGGGCCTTCCAGGGTTTGTCAGAGGTTATAGAAGGTCCTTCCAGGCTTATAGTGGGCCTTCTGGGGTTATAAAGGGCCTTCCAGGGTTAGTCAGGGGTTATAGAGGGCCTTCCAGGGTTAGTCAGGGGTTAGAGAGGGCCTTCCAGGGTTATAGTGGGCCTTCCAGGGTTAGTCAAGGGTTATAGAAGGTCCTTCCAGGGTTTGTCTGGGGTTAGAGAGGGCCTTCCAGGGTTTGTCTGGGGTTAGAGAGGACCTTCCAGGGTTAGTCAAGGGTTAGAGAGGGCCTTCCAGGGTTTGTCAGGGGTTATAGAAGGTCCTTCCAGGGTTTGTCTGGGGTTAGAGAGTACCTTCCAGGGTTTGTCAGGGGTTAGAGAGGGCCTTCCAGGGTTTGTCAGAGGTTATAGAAGGTCCTTCCAGGGTTATAGTGGGCCTTCTGGGGTTATAGAGGGTCTTCCAGGGTTAGTCAGGGGTTAGAAAGGGCCTTCCAGGGTTAGTCAGGGGTTAGAAAGGGCCTTCCAGGGTTAGTCAGGGGTTAGAGAGGGCCTTACAAGGTTAGTCAAGGGTTAGAGAGGACCTTCCAGGGTTTGTCAGGGGTTATAGAGGGTTCTTCCAGGGTTATAGTGGGCCTTCCAGGGTTTGTCCGGGGTCAGAAAGGTCCTTCCAGGGATATAATGATCTCAACCCTACCCTGTAAATACCCCTCCTAATGATCTCAACTCTACCCCCCTAATGATCTCAACTCTACCCTCCTAATGATCCCAACTCTACCATCTAAATAACCACCCTAGTGATCTCAACCCTACCCTCTAAATACCCCTCCTAATGATCTCAACTCTACCCCCCTAATGATCTCAACCTACCCTTCTAATGATCTCAACTCTACCCTCCTAATGATCTCAACTCTACCCTCTAAATACCCCTCCTAATGATCTCAACTCTACCCTCCTAATGATCTCAACTCTACCCTCCTAATGTTCTCAACTCTACCCTCCTAATGATCTCAACTCTACCATCTAAATACCCCTCCTAATGATCTCAACTCTACCCTCCTAATGTTCTCAACTCGACCCTCCTAATGTTCTCAACTCTACCCTCTAAATACCCCTCCTAATGTTCTCAACTCTACCCTCCTAATGATCTCAACTCTACCCTCTAAATACCCCTCCTAATGATCTCAACTCTACCCTCCTAATGATCTCAACTCTACCCTCTAAATACCCCTCCTAATGATCTCAACTCTACCCTCTAAATACCCCTCCTAATGATCTCAACTCTACCCTCCTAATGATCTCAACTCTACCCTCCTAATGATCTCAACTCTACCCTCTAAATACCCCTCCTAATGATCTCAACTCTACCCTCCTAATGATCTCAACTCTACCCTCTAAATACCCCTCCTAATGATCTCAACTCTACCCTCTAAATACCCCTCCTAATGATCTCAACTCTACCCTCCTAATGATCTCAATTCTACCCTCCTAATGATCTCAACTCTACCCTCTAAATACCCCTCCTAATGATCTCAACTCTACCCTCCTAATGATCTCAATTCTACCCTCCTAATGATCTCAATTCTACCCTCCTAATGATCTCAACTCTACCCTCTAAATACCTCTCCTAATGATAACAATTCTACCCTCCTAATGATCTCAAATCTACCCTCTAAATACCCTCCTAATGATCTCAACTCTACCCTCTAAATACCCCTCCTAATGATCTCAATTCTACCCTCCTAATGATCTCAACTCTACCCTCTAAATACCCCTCCTAATGATCTCAACTCTACCCTCCTAATGATCTCAACTCTACCCTCTAAATACCCCTCCTAATGATCTCAACCCTACCTTCTAAATACCCCTCCTAATGATCTCAACTCTACCCTCCTAATGATCTCAACTCTGCCCTCTAAATACCCCTCATATTGATCTCAACTCTACCCTCCTAATGATCTCAACTCTACCCTCCTAATGATCTCAACTCTACCCTCTAAATACCCCTCCTAATGATCTCAACTCTACCCTCCTAATGATCTCAACTCTACCCTCTAAATACCCCTCCTAATGATCTCAACTCTACCCTCCTAATGATCTCAACTCTACCCTCCTAATGATCTCAATTCTACCCTCCTAATGATCTCAACTCTACCATCTAAATACCCCCCCTAATGATCTCAACTCTACCCTCCTAATGATCTCAACTCTACCCTCTAAATACCCCTCCTAATGATCTCAACTCTACCCTCCTAATGATCTCAACTCTACCCTCCTAATGATCTCAATTCTACCCTCCTAATGATCTCAACTCTACCCTCTAAATACCCCTCCTAATGATCTCAACTCTACCCTCTAAATACCCCTCATATTGATCTCAACTCTACCCTCATAATCATCTCAACTCTACCCTCTAAGTAACCCCCCTAATGATCTCAACTTACTGTGTCACAACAGGCTCTGGTCTAAAGTAGTGCACTATATAGGGCCCTGGTCTAAAGTAGTGCACTCCATTGGGAATATGGTGCCATGTGGCTCTGGTCTATAGTAGTGCACAATATATAGGGAATAGGGTGCCATCTGGAATGCTGACATCATGTGAAACCAGGACAAAAGGCTTATATTTTAAACGTTGATTTATTCATGTTTAACTCACCGACATGGTTGAGTGGACATAAACTCTCTCTTTTTCCCCATGTAATATGATTTGTATCCATTTGTTTCTGAGTGATATGGATAAGACATTAGGATTGTGTGTGTGTGTGTTAACCAAACGTTGAGTCCTATCCATGTGGGTTTCAATGGGAACATATCATTAAGACAAACCCATAATGAAGTTGACAGTTGACAGGAAGTTCTCCCTTGGAGAAAGGAAGTTCCCCGAGATCTTCTGACCTCCTGGTTAAATGAAGGATCAATAAAACAAAAGACAAGGATGTACTTCTTTTTTATTTTATTTAAAGTTTTCTTGTTTTTCAATCAACCAACAAAACACATTCCACATTCACAGGCTTTAAAAAAATTAAAAGTAAAAAAATTGTCATACATTTGAAAATATTAAAATACAATTAAAATGAATGATAAAGTCAAATAAAAGCATTTATTTTTCTTAATCTATATATTTTCCTTGGTAGATATATACATACATATGTACATACATACACACATATACATACACACACACACATACGCACACGTACTCAAAAACTAAATTAACCTGTTGCTTCTACCCGGGACGCTTGCGTCCCAACTAGAGCTCTGGAAATGCAAATGCGCTACGCTAAATGCTAATAGTATTAGTTAAAACTCAAAAGTTCATTAAAATACACATGCAGGGTATCGAATTAAAGCTACACTCGTTGTGAATCCAGGCAACAAGTCAGATTTTTAAAATGCTTTTCGGCGAAAGCATGAGAAGCTATTATCTGATAGCATGCAACACCCCAAAAGACCCACAGGGGACGTAAACAAAATAATTAGCATTTCGGCGTTACACAAACCGCACAATAAAATAGAAAACATTCATTACCTTTCACCATCTTCTTTGTTGGCACTCCTAGATGTCCCATAAACACTATTTGGGTCTTTATTTCGATTAAATCGGTCCATATAAAGCCTAGATATCGTTATATGTAGACTGTGTGATAAACGAAAAAAACATCGTTTCAAAACGTAACGTCATTTTTAAATTCAAAAAGTCGACGATAAACTTTCACAAAACTCTTCGAAATACGTTTGTAATGCAACTTTAGGTATTAGTAAACGTTAATAAGCGATAAAATTCATCAGGAGGCGATGTAAAGATCATTAGCTGTCCGTCTGGAAAAATGTCCGGCTAGAAACTCAACGAAAATATCCAGTCCTAGACCGGATTAGATACGGTGTCCTGTATGTGTTTGACCAAGAAAAAACTCGAAGGGAAATGACAAGACTCTAGACTCCCTGTGGAAGCTGTAGGTACTGCAACCTCAGTCAATTAATTGTGGTTCACGTTTATCAATGGGTTCAAGTAGCGCATGGATATATTTTCCCCATTTTCAGTGATCAGTTTTTCCTGTGCTTTTCGATGTAAATGCCGTTCTGGTAAAGCCACAGCAGTGATTTAACCAGTTTTTTAAACGTCTGAGTGTTTTCTATCCACACAGACTAAGCAAATGCATATACTATATTCCTGGCATGAGTAGCAGGGCGCTGAAATGTTGCGCGATTTTTAACAGAATGTTCAAAAAAGTAGAGGGTCGACTGAAGAGGTTAAAATAAAAACACAAAAAAAACATATAACACTTGCAGCAGCCTATCAAGGTTCTTATCAGCTATTTCAATCATTCGCTGAGATGACGGGCCAATAATTCGTTTTTAGGTTTTACAGTACCTTACACAACATGTATCTGCGCATTTCCCTAGTCACCCCGTTCACTCTGTCCAGTTTGAAATATAGTTGAATAGTGGAGACCAGAGTCTATCAAACTTGGGCTGTCTCTTGTGGAGGTCATAAGTGAGCTTTTCAAGAGGAAGAAAGTCAACAATCTGGTCAATCCACATTTTAAATGTAGGGGGGGTATTAGAGGCCCACAATAGAAGAATACATTTCTTAGCAAAGTATGTAATAGTCATAAGCAAATTTTCTCTGTCAGGATCAAGAACAAAGTCCTGCTGGGCATTAAGAAGATAGATACACGGGGTCATATCAAACTGTACCTGTACCTCTAGTATTTTCTGTGCAGCAGTATGTACAGAATCTGGCAATCTGGCAATCTCCCTACAGCTCCAAAATACATGCATATAGGTTCCACTTTCAGAGGTACATCTTTTACAGTTAGGAGACATATCTGTTTTCATTCTATGGAGTTTCAAAGTAGTATAATAAAATTTGTACAAAAATGTATAATTAGATTCTTTCATTTTTACATTGGTAGATGAACAGTATACCTTGTCGCAAACCTCCGCCCATAACTCATCACTAATAGTCAGACCAAGGTCCTTTTCCCAGATTATTTTCAAAGGAGTAAAGGAGGAGCTTCCTTTCTCAGACAGGAGTCTATAGATGTAAGATATTTAGCCTTTAATGGATTGTGCTGTGACAAGAAGGGTTTCAACTTCATTCAACTGAGTTCTAAACCTCCTCTTGGAGGTAAATGAGGAAATTACATGTCTAATATAAGATATTTTAAAAAATGGGATCTTGGCACGTCGAATTCACTGCAGAGCTCTTGAAAGGATTTCAGTGTAGTGGTTTTCTGATGAAATAGGTCTGAAAAGGTCCTGATTCCTAGAGTATGCCAAAGATTAAAGTTGGCATCCCTCAGGGCTTTTGGCAAGTCTGGGTTGCCTACTATAGGCGAGTGAGAACATATTTGGGAGGAAATTCCCAGGTATTTCTTACAGTCCCTCCACGCTAGTAGGGTGCTGTAAATCACAAAGGTTTTGGCTATGTTGCCCACTTCACTAAAGTTATTAATGAATATAATTGAGCTTAAGGGCAATGAACCACAGGATTGGGCTTCTATCTGAATCCACGTTGACTCTTGTCTGTTTGTGTTCCATGTTAGCATGTTGCGGATTTGGGCAGACCAGTAGTACAATTGAAGGGAGGGAAGGGCAAGGCCACCTTTAGATTCAGGTTTTGATAGAGTGGAAAACTTGATCCTAGGTTTTTTATTGCTCCATATAAATTTGGTGATGCTTTGGTTAGTTGTTTTGAAGAAGGAAACTGGGAGAACTGAGCATGGGAGTATCAGAAATAAGTAGTTCAGTCTAGGGAGGACGTTCATACGGATTACATTAATTCTTCCTACTAAGCTAATTGGGAGGGAGATCCAGGTTTGGAGATCGTTCTTGATTCGATCCAGGAGTGGAAGATAATTTTCCTTAAAAAGGCTATTCAGATCTGGTGTTATGAAGATCCCGAGGTATTGAAACCCCTGTGTGTTCCATTGGAAAGGACAAAGTGTCTTCATAGAGCTGGTGAGTGTAATATTGAGAGGGCAGACAGTGGATTTGTTCAAATTGATCTTATAACCTGAAAACTTGCCATACTGAGCAATTGTGTTTAAAATGAGAGGGAGGGATTTCTCAGGGTTGGATATGTAGAGCAAGACATCATCCGCGTAAAGCGAAATCTTGTGCTGCAGGCCACATGCAGAAACACCCATAATACTTGGATTGCTCCTTATCAGCTCTGCCAGAGGCTCTGCCCCCAACAAGTAGAGCAGCGGGGACAGCGAGCACCCTTGTCTTGTGCCCCGTTCCAGAGGGAATCTGTCAAGAGTTCAGTCCATTAGTAGTCACCATTGGATGAGAGTATAGTGATTTGATCCATTTAATAAAATTTGGGCCCATATTGAACTTTTCTAAGACTGAAAACAGAAAGCTCCACTCCATCCTGTCAAACGCCTTCTCAGCATCCAGTGAAGCCAGCAGGACAGGGGTCTTTTGTGCGTTTACTTGATCAATAATATCAAAAAGACGGCGAATGTTATCAGAAGAGTATCTGTCTCTAATAAATCCAGTTTGGTCCGCTTTTATTATTTTGGGAAGAAGAGTGTTTAGTCTTTTGGCGAGCAATTTGGTAATTATTTTATAGTCGAAATCCAACAAGCTTATGGGCCGGAAGGACGAGCAGGATAGGGGTCCTTGTCCTTTTTTAGCAACACTGTAATGCGAGCTGTGTGCATTGAGTCTGGGAGAACTCCGTTTTTGCAAAAATCCTCCAGCATTGGCATGAAGATAGGGCTGAGCTGGGGCCAAAAAGCTTTGTAGAACTCTCTGGGGAATCCATCTGGGCCTGGGGACTTATTAGGTGGCATGGAGGTAATTGCCTCCAGGATCTCCTCAGGAGTGAAGGGGGAGTTGAGATCTTCTTGGTCGGTCTCTGATAGTTTAGGTAGCGAGATTCCTTCTAGGAAAGAGTGGAGTTCTGCCTCCGTGTGTTTTCTCTCAGAGGTATATGGTTTGCAGTAAAAATCATGAAAAGTTAAATTGATCTTTTTTGGGTCATATGTGACCTCGTCCTCTGCTGTTCGGATAGCCATGATTGTACGCTCTGACTGCTCCTTTTTTAATTGGTAAGCAAGCAATCTACTGGGCCTATTGCTATACTCATGGTATTTCTGTTTAGTAAAGAAAACTTTTTTTTTATCTCCTGAGTGTAGTCCAAATTCAGTTTGGCTTTGGCTGCTTTAAGATGACTCCAGGAGGTGCTGTCTAGGGATTGTTTATGTATTTTTTCACAGCATTCCAGCTCCCTCTCAAGATCTAGCCTGTGTGCTTCCATTGCTTTTTTCTTAGAGGAAGCATATGCAATTAGATGACCTCTTAGTGTGGCTTTAGCAGCGTCCCACATTGTGGCCGGAGAAACAGGAGAATCTTTATTGTCTTGTGTGTAGTTGTCTATCCATGTAGTTACCAATGCATGGAACACGTCATTTGATAGCATGGAGGTGTTGAATTTCCAGCTCTTTGACCTTGGGATGTTTTTTCAGAGGTCAAAGCGGAGGTGGACAAAGGCGTGATCTGAAAGTGCTATGGGTCCGATTGTACAAGTGGCTTAATTTATGAAACTCTTTGGGATAAAAATGCAATCTATACGGGAGTAGGTGTTATGGACATTAGAGTAGTATGTATAGTCCATAGATGAGCTATTATTCTCTCTCCAGATATCTATCAGCCCCATCTCTTTAGTAAGAGAGTTCAACATCTTTGCAGATCTAGGATTTGTGGTGGGGACTTGAGATGATTTGTCTAGGGTTGGGTTAAGGGTACAATTAAAATCTCCGGCCACCACGCCAAAGGAGACACAATGCTCATTGAACAGGGTTATCATTTTTGACATGAAGGCAGGAGTATCTGTGTTAGGGGCGTATATGTTTAATATAGTAATTGGTTGACCATATAGTGACCCAGTTATCAAAATAAATCTCCCCTCCGGATCAGATATGTTTTTGTCAATTATGAATGGAACATTTTTACGGATAAGTATGGCTGTGCCTCTGCTGTTTGATTTGAAAGATGAGAAATACACCTGTCCCACCCAAGCTCTGCGGAGTTTGGCATGTTCAGCATCACAGAGGTGCGTCTCTTGTAATAGCGCGATGTCTGCTTTTTCCTTCTTTAGAGCAGTAGTATCTTTTTTCGTTTTATTGCATGCCCTAGACCCTGGCAGTTCCATGTCAACAGATTTAAGGTACTAGTCATCGTCATCGAGCAGTAATCGAACTTTAGTGCAAGTAATCGCTGGGTAAAAGTGGATAGTAATTACAGCTGTGTTCACATAAAAGGAAAATAAATGGTGTACATAAAATAATAATCTCTGAACACCCCAGCCGAGTTCCCAAACAACTCGACACATCCCGTTGGATCTATTACCCCCCCGCTCAGTCTCAATTCTGTGTTCCGAATAAAACAAAAACCGGGAACAGTTAGCAACGCACGTCTCCCTCTCCCCACCAAAGAAATGCCTCATCCTCTCCACCCCGCCTTGAGTAAATAACACAGTTGCCCTCGTCCAGACCACAGTAAAAGAGGGGAGAAAAATAAAATCAATAGCCCAGCCTACATATACCTCCCCCAAGGGACATAGGGAACCCCAGGTAATAATAGCAACAACAAAAAAACAGGGAAATAAAAGTAGGCTGAAACATTAGTAGGCCTAGGTTAGGCTATACAGCCCATCCCTCTCAGTTAAAGGAAAATAAATATAAATTGGACGGCTATAATGACATTTAGGGGGTGGGTCTCTGGATATCGGCTATATGTCGTCTTACCTCCTTTAGTAATGGCATTAATCGCATTTAGTCATTGGTCTGTTTCTCATTGGCCAGGATTGTCTTTCAAAAAACGTTTTGCCTCTTCGGGAGTTTTGAAGTGTCGCAAGGCTCCTTGGTGAAGAATCCTGAGCTCGTTTGGGTATTTGAATCCCCTGAAGATGCCTCGGTCAATGGAGTATTTCTTCACTTCGTCAAATTCTCGGCGCTTTCGGTGTATTCCAGCTGACAGGTCCTGGTGTAAAGCGAGTTTGGCGTTTCCCACTGTGATGGTGTTGTTTTTCGCCGCCTGTAGGACTCGTTCCTTGTCGGTGAATCTCAGGAAACGTATGGTGATTGGGCGCGGTGGTTGTCTGGCTGCTGGTGGGGGCCTCAGTGCTCGGTTCTATGGGCCTGTCGGTGGACATGTGGAGCCACTCGGGAAGTTTGTCTTGTAGGTAGCGGATCAGTGGCATGTTTCCCTCTTCTTTTTCGCCCAGATTGAATAGAACACAATTATTCCTTCACCCCCTGTTTTCCAGGTCCTCTGTTTTCTCTTCCAGATGCTCGATTTTCTTTTTAGCATATGCTATTGTTACCATGGCATCTGTCAATAAGTTTTCCATGGATAGGATTCGCCCCTCTGCCTCGTGCAGGCGCCCCGCGTTTATGGTTATCTTGTTGTTGATGTCAGGCAAAACGTTTTCCAGGATTGTCACCTTGCCCCCTATCGCACTGAGCTGAGAGTTAATGGCATCTAATTTGGTGTTTAGTTCTGTACGTTGGGATCTCAACTCAGAAAGGATGTCTTCGACAGAGTGCGAGGTTGGCATTCGTTGTGCCTCGTGGGGGAGCGGGTTCTCTTGCTCCTGGCTAATGGCGCTAGTTTTTTCTGAAGCTAGCTTCTTCTTGGAGGCTTTTTCCGTCGCTAATACTCGAGTCCGGGTAAAATGTCACCTGTAGTGTCGCCTTTTGTAGCCGCCATGACTTTTTCTTACTAAAGCTAAATGAGTTTGAACTTGGAGTGGAGGTAAGATTAGGAATTGGAAACTACTTGTGCGGAGCTCTTAGTTCATGCGGTCATCTCGTTCAAGGGTCACGTGATCCCTTCTGACCTCCTGGTTAAATGAAGGATCAATAAAACAAAAGACAAGGATGTACTTCTGATCAGAATCAGAGACGTATAACACTGACATGAAACAGAAACATCCGATCTAAACTAAAACATCTGCCATCTACTACTTTACAACATATCTGCGGTACTTTCAGCAGGGCAAACAGTTCGCAAACATTAACACTGTGTTCTCTAGTGGATTCAGAGTCCTTGTTACGAGCAGATCTACAGGTGTATTTTTTTTTTTACTATGGACCATACAGGGACTAACAAATGGAACAGGCGTACTTTACTATGGACCAGAGACCTCCATGTCCAGAGTAGAGAGGGGCTCAGTAAAGACCTCAGTCTCCAGAGTAGAGAGGGGCTCAGTAAAGACCTCAGTGTCCAGAGTAGAGAGGGGCTCAGTAGAGACCTCAGGTTCCTGATGCTCATTGTGGTGGTAGAGTAGAGGGGCTCAGTGGAGACCCCAGGTTCCTGATGCTCATTGTGGTGGTAGAGTAGAGAGACTCAGTGGAGACCCCAGGTTCCTGATGCTCATTGTGGTGGTAGAGTAGAGGGGCTCAGTGGAGACCCCAGGTTCCTGATGCTCATTGTGGTGGTAGAGTAGAGAGGGACTCAGTGGAGACCCCAGGTTCCTGATGCTCATTGTGGTGGTAGAGTAGAGAGGCTCAGTGGAGACCCCAGATTCCTGATGCTCATTGTGGTGGTAGAGTAGAGAGGGGCTCAGGGTATACCAGGTTGTGGGTCTCAGCTTGTTGGTTGACGGGGTTGATGGACTTAGACCTCATGGAGTCGGGGGGCGGCAGTGCTGTTCTGGACTACACTGTCATGCTTAAAGATAGATGGGATCAGCCTGGTGTCTATGGGGTGTCAATCTCATGGTAGATGGGATCAGCCTGGTGGTCTATTGGGTGTCAATGTCATGCTTGATGGGATTGCCTGGTGGTACTAGGTGGATCCTAATGGAGGATGTTGCTTCAAAGGAGGGGGGGGGGTCTGGGAGGAGGAGGAGGTCTCTTCAGGATGATTATCTAAGCACTTGGTCCCTGGCGGAGTAGGGGGCTCAGCTCCTCTTCACTGTACCCCATCATCGTTCACCGGTACCCCATTCACCTCCACAAGCCTACAGGAGAAAAACAAGACAGGGTTAAGGTGAGTAGTTGATGTAGGGTTTCAGGGTTAACACAGAAGCTTAACATTACTAAATAAAACACATGATTAAATGTTAGGGGTTAGGGTACCCTGTCCTGCCAACAGTGCAGTCTGTGGGTTAGGGGTTAAGGTACCCTGTCCTGCCTGTCTTGCAGTGCAGTCTGTAGGTTAGGGGTTAAGGGTTAGGGTACCCTGTCCTGCCTGTCTTGCAGTGCAGTCTGTAAGTTAGGGTTAGGGGTTAGGGTACCCTGTCCTGCAGTGCAGTCTGTAGGTTAGGGGTTAGGGTACCCTGTCCTGCAGTGCAGTCTGTAGGTTAGGGTTAGGGGTTAGGGTACTCTGTCCTGCCTGTCCTGCAGTGCAGTCTGTAGGTTAGGGGTTAAGGGTTAGGGTACCCTGTCCTGCCTGTCTTGCAGTGCAGTCTGTAAGTTAGGGGTTAGGGTACCCTGTCCTGCAGTGCAGTCTGTAGGTTAGGGTTAGGGGTTAGGGTACCCTGTCCTGCAGTGCAGTCTGTAGGTTAGGGTTAGGGTACCCTGTCCTGCAGTGCAGTCTGTAGGTTAGGGTTAGGGGTTAGGGTACTCTGTCCTGCCTGTCTTGCAGTGCAGTCTGTAGGTTAGGTTTAGGGGTTAGGGGTTAGGGTACCCTGTCCTGCAGTGCAGTCCGTAGGTTAGGGTTAGGTGTTAGGGTACCCTGTCCTGCAGTGCAGTCCGTAGGTTAGGGTTAGGGGTTAGGGTACCCTGTCCTGCAGTGCAGTCCGTAGGTTAGGGTTAGGGGTTAGGGTACCCTGTCCTGCAGTGCAGTCTGTAGTTTAGGGTTAGGGTTTAGGGTACCCTGTCCTGCAGTGCAGTCTGTAGGTTAGGGTTAGGGGTTAGGGTACCCTGTCCTGCAGTGCAGTCTGTAGGTTAGGGTTAGGGGTTAGTGTACTCTGTCCTGCAGTGCAGTCTGTAGGTTAGGGTTAGGGTACTCTGTCCTGCCAACAGTGCAGTCTGTAGGTTAGGGTTAGGGGTTAGGGTACTCTGTCCTGCCTGTCTTGCAGTGCAGTCTGTAGGTTAGGGTTAGGGTACCCTGTCCTGCAGTGCAGTCTGTAGGTTAGGGTTAGGGGTTAGGGTACTCTGTCCTGCCTGTCTTGCAGTGCAGTCTGTAGGTTAGGTTTAGGGGTTAGGGGTTAGGGTACCCTGTCCTGCAGTGCAGTCTGTAGGTTAGGGTTAGGGGTTAGGGTACCCTGTCCTGCAGTGCAGTCTGTAGGTTAGGGTTAGGGGTTAGGGTACCCTGTCCTGCAGTGCAGTCTGTAGTTTAGGGTTTAGGGTACCCTGTCCTGCAGTGCAGTCTGTAGGTTAGGGTTAGGGGTTAGGGTACCCTGTCCTGCAGTGCAGTCTGTAGGTTAGGGTTAGGGTTTAGGGTACCCTGTCCTGCAGTGCAGTCTGTAGGTTAGGGTTAGGGGTTAGGGTACTCTGTCCTGTCTGTCTTGCAGTGCAGCTGTTGAGCTGCACCAGGGTTAGGGTCAGGGGTTTACCTTTTCTAGACTGTCTTGTAGTGCTGTCTGTAGATGAGACACCTGTCTGTTGAGGTAAACCAGGGAGATCTCTTCTTTAAACACCTGACAGTTCAACTTCATCTTATCCAGAAGACAAACCTCTGATGGCCTGTAAGGTCACATGACACAGATAAAGATATGTTATAAACCTTACAATGAGGACACACAGGGAGCTGCCGTAATAATGGAAACACAACTAAATGAAGGATGCAAAGTATATTGAAAGTATGAGCTTCCACACAGGTGTGGTTCCTGAGCTAATTGACACTACAACCGCCTGGGCCTCCCGGGTGGTGCAGTGGTTAAGGGCGCTGTACTGCAGCACCAGCTGTGCCACCAGAGACCCTGGGTTCGCGCCCAGGCTCTGTCGTAACCTGGCCGTGATCGGGAGGTCTGTGGGGCGACGCACAATTGACATAGCGTCGCCCGGGTTAGGGAGGGTTTGGCCGGTAGGGATGTCCTTGTCTCTTCGCGCACCAGCGACTCCTGTGGCGGGCCGGGCGCAGTGTACCCTAACCAAGGTTGCCAAGTGCACGGTGTTTCCGCCGACACAGCGGCTGGATGTGCGCTGTGTTAAGAAGCAGTGCGGCTTGTTTGGGTTGTGTATCGGAGGATGCATGACTTTCAACCTTTGTCTCTCCCGAGCCCGTACGGGAGTTGTTGTAGTGGTTGACCACCACAATGACTTTTCCCTCCGTGTGAACGTGACCATATATAGGATAGATACCCTTATATGAAAGACTGATATTACACCACCTACTGTATATCTGAAAGACTGATATTACACCACCTACTGTATATCTTAAAGACTGATATTACACCACCTACTGTATATCTGAAAGACTGATATTACACCACCTACTGTATATCTTAAAGACTGATATTACACCACCTACTGTATATCTGAAAGACTGATATTACACCACCTACTGTATATCTGAAAGACTGATATTACACCACCTACTGTATATCTGAAATACTGATATTACACCACCTACTGTATATCTTAAAGACTGATATTACACCACCTACTGTATATCTGAAAGACTGATATTACACCACCTACTGTATATCTTAAAGACTGATATTACACCACCTACTGTATATCTAAAAGACTGATATTACACCAGCTATTGTATATCTGAAAGACTGATATTACACCACCTACTGTATATCTTAAAGACTGATATTACACCACCTACTGTATATCTGAAAGACTGATATTACACCACCTACTGTATATCTGAAAGACTGATATTACACCACCTACTGTATATCTTAAAGACTGATATTACACCACCTATTGTATATCTTAAAGACTGATATTACACCACCTACTGTATATCTTAAAGACTGATATTACACCACCTACTGTATATCTTAAAGACTGATATTACACCACCTACTGTATATCTGAAAGACTGATATTACACCACCTACTGTATATCTGAAAGACTGATATTACACCACCTACTGTATATCTGAAAGACTGATATTACACCACCTACTGTATATCTTAAAGACTGATATTACACCACCTACTGTATATCTGAAATACTGATATTACACCACCTACTGTATATCTTAAAGACTGATATTACACCACCTACTGTATATCTGAAAGACTGATATTACACCACCTACTGTATATCTAAAAGACTGAAATTACACCAGCTATTGTATATCTGAAAGACTGATATTACACCACCTACTGTATATCTTAAAGACTGATATTACACCACCTACTGTATATCTGAAAGACTGATATTACACCACCTACTGTATATCTGAAAGACTGATATTACACCACCTACTGTATATCTTAAAGACTGATATTACACCACCTATTGTATATCTTAAAGACTGATATTACACCACCTACTGTATATCTTAAAGACTGATATTACACCACCTACTGTATATCTTAAAGACTGATATTACACCACCTACTGTATATCTGAAAGACTGATATTACACCACCTACTGTATATCTGAAAGACTGATATTACACCACCTACTGTATATCTGAAAGACTGATATTACACCACCTACTGTATATCTGAAAGACTGATATTACACCACCTACTGTATATCTGAAATACTGATATTACACCACCTACTGTATATCTTAAAGACTGATATTACACCACCTACTGTATATCTGAAAGACTGATATTACACCACCTACTGTATATCTGAAAGACTGATATTACCACCTGTATACCTATATCTTAAAGACTGATATTACACCACCTATTGTATATCTTAAAGACTGATATTACACCACCTAATGTATATCTTAAAGACTGATATTACACCACCTACTGTATATCTTAAAGACTGATATTACACCACCTACTGTATATCTGAAAGACTGATATTACACCACCTACTGTATATCTGAAAGACTGATATTACACCACCTACTGTATATCTTAAAGACTGATATTACACCACCTACTGTATATCTGAAATACTGATATTACACCACCTACTGTATATCTTAAAGACTGATATTACACCACCTACTGTATATCTGAAAGACTGATATTACACCACCTACTGTATATCTAAAAGACTGATATTACACCAGCTATTGTATATCTGAAAGACTGATATTACACCACCTACTGTATATCTTAAAGACTGATATTACACCACCTACTGTATATCTGAAAGACTGATATTACACCACCTACTGTATATCTGAAAGACTGATATTACACCACCTACTGTATATCTTAAAGACTGATATTACACCACCTATTGTATATCTTAAAGACTGATATTACACCACCTACTGTATATCTTAAAGACTGATATTACACCACCTACTGTATATCTTAAAGACTGATATTACACCACCTACTGTATATCTGAAAGACTGATATTACACCACCTACTGTATATCTGAAAGACTGATATTACACCACCTACTGTATATCTGAAAGACTGATATTACACCACCTACTGTATATCTGAAAGACTGATATTACACCACCTACTGTATATCTGAAAGACTGATATTACACCACCTACTGTATATCTGAAAGACTGATATTACACCACCTACTGTATATCTGAAAGACTGATATTACACCACCTACTGTATATCTTAAAGACTGATATTACACCACCTACTGTATATCTTAAAGACGTTCTAACAACAACAATGCATTGTCTGTACTGCATTGCATTATGGGAACAGTAGGCTTTGTTGTCTACACATAGCAGCTACCTACTTGTTCCTTTGAGCGCCTGCATCTCCTATGGTCTCTCTGAGGCTCTGTAGACTGTGTCTCTTGTCCCTGAGCAGTCTCATAGCCAGCCCCAGGCGCTGCTCCAGCTCAGGGAAGCTCAGCCCTGACGTGTCCACCTCTACACCCATGCTCTTCAGCTCCGAACAGAATGCTACCAGGCCGTGGTGGATCTCCTGCACCTGAGGTGTCAGAAAGAGGAGTCAACAATGAATGAAAATACCCCTAGATGCTATGCTATGCTTAGTTAAGCTACGTTATGCTATGCTTAGTTATGCTATGCTTAGTTATGCTATGCTTAGATATGCTATGCCTAGATATGCTATGCTATGCTTAGTTAAGCTATGTTATGCTATGCTTAGTTATGCTATGCTATGCTTAGCTATGCTATGCTATGATCTTTATGTACATAATCTTTATCCCTTTACACTTGTGTGTATAAGGTAGTAGTTTTGGATTTGTTAGCATCTAGCTAACGTTGGTTATTACTGCATTGTCGGAACTAGAAGCACAAGCATTTCGCTACACTCGCATTAACATCTGCTAACCATGTGTATGTGACAAATAAAATATGATTTGATTTGATTTGATTTTTGATTAGTTATGCTATGCTATGCTATGCTTAGTTATGCTATGCTATGCTATGCTTAGCTATGCTATGCTATGCTTAGTTATGCTATGCTATGTTATGCTTAGCTATGCTATGCTATGCTTAGTTATGCTATGCTATGCTTAGCTATGCTATGCTATGATTAGCTATGCTATGCTATGATTAGTTATGCTATGCTATGCTTAGCTATGCTATGCTATGATTAGCTATGCTATGCTATGCTTAGTTATGCTATGCTATGCTTAGCTATGCTATGCTATGCTTAGCTATGCTATGCTATGATTAGCTATGCTATGCTATCAGAAGGCTACCAGGCATCATGAGAAGAAGAAGATCAAGAGTTAGTGGTGGGTCGTCACCATCTCACCTGTAGGATAACGTTTTGTAGAGAGTCCACCTGTTGGTTGAGCTCCCGGATCTTTTCCTCTTTACCTGGCAGGCTGACCACCTGTATCGGCTGTATCTGGCGGTTCTGACTGACATGTCCGTTGTCATGGTAACCATTAACACCAGGGGTTGGGGCCTTGCTTACACTTTTAGACTTCGCCAGTTGGAGGGACAGAGTTTAAGAGCAACTTATTAACTTGTCGCTTGCATCTTCTCTTTGATGTATTGAAGCTGGGAGTATTGAATCTGGGAGTAGACTACAGAACCAATACTGTAACTTGTAAGTGGACATGATTGTGAGTATTGCAGTGATGTCTGGCACAAGAACAAGCTATTGTGTGTGAAAGCCAGATTGTACATTCTATGCAACAATGTTATTGGGTTCAGTGTTTACTTTTTTGCACAGCTGCAGCTCTAGTTGATGGTTCTCGGAGATCACCAGATCAGATACATGTTGGTCTGGTATCAGCTCCTCTGAAGAACCTTCACAGACAAACATGATTTATTGTCACATATCAATTATACATTCAATGATAAAGTATGGGCCAAGACCTGGTCCAAGATCTGTGCCAACTCCTAAAGTCATTGTCTATGTTTGGCGTGTAACAATGAAAATAAGTGTTGAGAATACAGTACAAACAGATCTGGGACCAGGTCAAGTCAAGTTGAGTAAATTAGAGTAGAGTAAAATTGAATTAGGTAAAATAGAGTACAGTAGAGTAGAACAAAGTAGAGTGCAGTAAAGTAGAGTACGGTAAAGTAGAGTAGATTACAGTAAAGTAGAGTACAGTAAATTATAATAAAGTACAGTAGAGTAGAATAAAGCAGAATTCAGTCAAATAGAGTAGAGTAGAATAAAATAGAGTAGAATAAAGTAGAGTACAGTAAAGTAGAGTAGAATAAAGTAGAGTACAGTAAAGTAGATTACAGTAAAGTAGAATAAAGTAGAGTACAGTAAAGTAGAGTAGAATAAAGTAGAGTACAGTAAAGTAGATTACAGTAAAGTAGAATAAAGTAGAGTACAGTAAAGTAGAATAAAGTAGAGTACAGTAAAGTCGAATGCAGTAAAGTACATTAAGTACAGTAGAGTAGAATAAAGCAGAATTCAGTCAAATAGAGTAGAGTAGAATAAAGTAGAGTACAGTAAAGTAGATTACAGTAAAGTAGAATAAAGTAGAGTACAGTAAAGTAGAGTAGAATAAAGTAGAGTACAGTACAGTAGAGTACAGTAAAGTAGAATAAAGTAGAGTACAGTAAAGTAGAATAAAGTAGAGTACAGTAAAGTCGAATGCAGTAAAGTATATTAAGTACAGTAGAGTAGAATAAAGCAGAATACAGTAAAATAGAGTAGAGTAGAACAAAGTAGAGTGCAGTAAAGTTGATTACAGTAAAGTAGAGTAGAATAAAGTAGAGTAGAGTAAAGTAGAGTGAGGTAAGGTGGTAGAGAGGACATCAATATACAGTAGAGAGGACATCAATATACAGTAGAGAGGACATCAACATACAGTAGAGAGGACATCAATATACAGTAGATTGATACAGTAGAGAGGACATCAATATACAGTAGAGAGGACATCAATATACAGTAGAGAGGACATCAATATACAGTAGAGAGGACATCAATATACAGTAGAGAGGACATCAATATACAGTAGAGAGGACATCAATATACAGTAGAGAGGACATCAATATACAGTAGAGAGGACATCAACATACAGTAGATTGATACAGTAGAGAGGACATCAATATACAGTAGAGAGGACATCAATATACAGTAGAGAGGACATCATCAATTATACAGTAGAGACATCAATATACAGAGAGGACATCAATATACAGTAGATTGAGGACATCAATATACAGTAGAGAGGACATCAATATACAGTAGATTGATACAGTAGAGGACATCAATATACAGTAGAGAGGACATCAATATACAGTAGATTGTAGAGAGGACATCAATATACATCAACATACAGTAGAGAGGACATCATACAGTAGACATGATACAGTAGAGAGGACATCAACATATTGATACAGTAGAGGACATCAACATACAGTAGAGAGGACATCAATATACAGTAGAGAGGACATCAACATACAGTAGAGAGGACATCAATATACAGTAGAGAGGACATCAATATACAGTAGAGAGGACATCAATATACAGTAGGATTGATACAGTAGAGAGGACATCAATCAGTAGATTGATACAGTAGAGAGGACATCAACATACAGTAGAGAGGACATCAATATACAGTATCAACATACAGTAGAGGACATCAATATACAGTAGAGAGGACATCAACAGTAGATTGATACAGTAGAGAGGACATCAATATACAGTAGAGAGGACATCAATATACAGTAGAGAGGACATCAATATACAGACATCAATATACAGTAGAGGACATCAATATACAGTAGAGAGGACATCAATATACAGTAGAGAGGATCAGTAGAGAGGACATCAACATACAGTAGAGAGGACATCAATATACAGTAGAGAGGACATCATACAGTAGATTGATACAGTAGAGAGGACATCAATATACAGTAGAGAGACATCAATATACAGAGAGGACATCAACATACAGTAGAGAGGACATGATACAGTAGAGAGGACATCAATATACAGTAGAGAGGACATCAATATACAGTAGATTGATACAGTAGAGAGGACATCAATATACAGTAGAGAGGACATCAATACATACAGTAGATTGATACAGTGACATCAATATACAGTAGAGAGGACATCAATATACAGTAGAGGACATCAATATACAGTAGAGAGGACACATCAATATACAGTAGAGAGACATCAATATACAGTAGAGGACATCAATATACAGTAGAGAGGACATCAATATACAGTAGATTGATACAGTAGAGAGGACATCAACATACAGTAGAGAGGACATCAATATACAGTAGAGACATCAATATACAGGACATCAATATACAGTAGAGAGGACATACAGTACAGGACATCAATATACAGTAGAGAGGACATCAATATACAGTAGAGAGGACATCAATATACAGTAGAGATTGACATACATACAGTAGAGAGGACATCAATATACAGTAGAGAGGACATCAATATACAGTAGAGAGAGGACATCAATATACAGTAGATTGATACAGTAGAGAGGACATCAATATACAGTAGAGAGGACATCAATATACAGTAGAGGACATCAATATACAGTAGAGAGGACATCAATATACAGAGGACATCAATATACAGTAGAGAGGACATCAATATACAGTAGAGAGGACATCAATATACAGTAGAGAGGACATCAATATACAGTAGAGAGGACATCAATATACAGTAGATCAATATACAGTAGAGAGGACATCAATGATACAGTAGAGAGGACATCAATATACAGTAGAGAGTAGAGAGGACATCAATATACAGTAGAGAGGACATCAATATACAGTAGAGAGGACATCAACATCAATTATACAGTAGAGAGGACATCAATATACAGTAGAGAGGACATCAATATACAGTAGAGGACATCAATATACATAGAGAGGACATCAATATACAGTAGAGAGGACATCAATATACAGTAGAGAGGACATCAATATACAGTAGAGAGGACATCAGTAGAGAGGACAACATACAGTAGAGAGGACATCAATATACAGTAGAGAGGACATCAATATACAGTAGAGAGGACATCATATACAGTAGAGAGATTGATACAGTAGAGAGGACATCAATATACAGTAGAGAGGACATCAACATACAGTAGAGAGGACATCAATATACAGTAGAGAGGACATCAATATACAGTAGAGAGGACATCAATATACAGTAGAGAGGACATCAATATACAGTAGAGAGGACATCAATATACAGTAGAGAGGACATCAATATACAGTAGAGAGGACATCAATATACAGTAGAGAGGACATCAGTACAGAGAGGACATCAATATACAGTAGAGAGGACATCAATATACAGTAGAGAGGACATCAATATACAGTAGAGAGGACATCAATATACAGTAGATTGATACAGTAGAGAGGACATCAATATACAGTAGAGAGGACATCAATATACAGTAGAGAGGACATCAATATACAGTAGAGAGGACATCAATATACAGTAGAGAGGACATCAATATACAGTAGAGAGGACATCAATATACAGTAGAGAGGACATCAATATACAGTAGAGAGGACATCAATATACAGTAGAGAGGACATCAATATACAGTAGAGAGGACATCAATATACAGTAGAGAGGACATCAATATACAGTAGATTGATACAGTAGAGAGGACATCAATATACAGTAGAGAGGACATCAATATACAGTAGAGAGGATCAATATACAGTAGAGAGGACATCAATATAGAGAGGACATCAATATACAGTAGAGAGGACATCATATACAGTAGACATCAATATACAGTAGAGAGGACATCAATATACAGTAGAGAGACATCAATATACAGTAGAGGACATCAATATACAGTAGAGAGGACATCAATATACAGTAGAGAGGACATCAATATACAGTAGAGAGGACATCAATATACAGTAGAGAGGACATCAAGGATACAGTAGAGAGAGGACATCAATATACAGTAGAGAGGACATCAATATACAGTAGAGAGGACATCAATATACAGTAGAGAGGACATCAATATACAGTAGAGTACAGTAGAGAGGACATCAATATACAGTAGAGAGGTAGAGAGGACATCAATATACAGTAGAGAGATTCAATATACAGTAGAGAGGACATCAATATACAGTAGATTGATACAGAGAGGACATCAATATACAGTAGAGAGGACATCAACATACAGTAGAGGACATCAATATACAGTAGAGAGGACATCAATATACAGTAGAGAGGACATCAATATACAGAGAGGACATCAATATACAGTAGAGGACATCAATATACAGTAGAGAGGACATCAATATACAGTAGATTGATACAGTAGAGAGGACATCAATATACAGTAGAGATTGACATCAATATACAGTAGAGAGGACATCAATATACAGTAGAGAGGACATCAATATACAGTAGATTGATACATACAGTAGAGAGGACATCAATATACAGTAGAGAGGACATCAATATACACAGAGGACATCAATATACAGTAGAGAGGACATCAATATACAGTAGAGAGGACATCAACAGTAGAGAGGACATCAATATACAGTAGACATCAATATACAGTAGAGAGGACATCAATATACAGTAGAGAGGACATCAATATACAGTAGATTGATACAGAGAGACATCAACATCAATATACAGTAGAGAGGACATCAATATACAGTAGAGAGGACATCAATATACAGTAGAGAGGACATCAATATACAGTAGAGAGGACATCAATATACAGTAGATTGACATCAATATACAGTAGAGAGGACATCAATATACAGTCACATATACAGTAGAGAGGACATCACAGTATACATCAATATACAGTAGATTGAGGACATCAACATACAGAGAGGACATCAATATACAGTAGAGAGGACATCAATATACAAGTAGAGAGGACATCAATATACAGTAGAGAGGACATCAAATACAGTAGAGATACAGAGAGGACATCAATATACAGTAGAGAGGACATCAATATACAGTAGAGAGGACATCAATATACATCACATCAATATACAGTACAGAGAGGACATCAATATACAGAGAGGACATCAGTAGAGAGGACATATACAGTAGAGAGGACATCAATATACAGTAGATTGATACAGTAGAGAGGACATCAATATACAGTAGAGAGGACATCAATATACAGTAGAGAGGACATCAATATACAGTAGAGAGGACATCAATATACAGTAGAGAGGACATCAATATACAGTAGAGAGGACATCAATATACAGTAGAGAGGACATCAATATACAGTAGAGAGGACATCAACATACAGTAGAGAGGACATCAATATACAGTAGAGAGGACATCAATATACAGTAGAGATTGATCAACAGTAGAGGACATCAATATACAGTAGAGAGGACATCAATATACAGTAGAGAGGACATCAATATACAGTAGAGAGGACATCAATATACAGTAGAGAGGACATCAATATAGTAGAGTAGAGAGGACATCAATATACAGTAGAGAGGACATCAATATACAGTAGAGAGGACATCAATATACAGTAGAGAGGACATCAATATACAGTAGAGAGGACATCAATATACAGTAGAGATTGATACAGTAGAGAGGACATCAATATACATCAATATACAGTAGAGGACATCAATTGATACAGTAGAGAGGACATCAATATACAGTAGATTGATACAGTAGAGAGGACATCAATATACAGTAGAGAGGACATCAATATACAGTAGAGAGGACATCAATATACAGTAGATTGATACAGTAGAGAGGACATCAATATACAGTAGAGAGGACATCAATATACAGTAGATTGATACAGACATCAATATACAGTAGAGGACATCAAGATTGATACAGTAGAGAGGACATCAATATACAGTAGATTGATACAGTAGAGAGGACATCAATATACAGTAGAGAGGACATCAATATACAGTAGAGAGGACATCAATATACAGTAGAGAGGACATCAATATACAGTAGAGAGGACATCAATATACAGTAGAGAGGACATCAATATACAGTAGAGAGGACATCAATATACAGTAGATTGATAGAGAGGACATCAATATACAGTAGAGACATCAATATACAGTAGAGAGGACATCAATATACAGTAGAGAGGACATCAATATACAGTAGAGAGGACATCAATTACAGTAGAGAGGACATCAATATACAGTAGAGAGGACATCAATATACAGTAGAGAGGACATCAATTATACAGTAGAGAGGACATCAATATACAGTAGAGAGGACATCAATATACAGTAGAGAGGACATCAATATACAGTAGAGAGAGGACATCATCAATATACAGTAGAGAGGACATCAATATACAGTAGAGATACAGTAGAGAGGACATCAATATACAGTAGAGGACATCAATATACAGTAGAGAGGACATCAATATACAGTAGAGAGGACATCAATATACAGTAGAGAGGACATCAATATACAGTAGAGAGGACATCAATATACAGTAGAGAGGACATCAATATACAGTAGAGAGGACATCAATATACAGTAGAGAGGACATCATACAGTAGAGAGGACATCAGTAGATTGATACAGTAGAGAGGACATCAATATACAGTAGAGAGGACATCAATATACAGTAGAGAGGACATGATACAGTAGAGGATACAAGATAGGACATCAATATACAGTAGAGAGGACATCAATATACAGTAGAGAGGACATCAATATACAGTAGAGAGGACATCAATATACAGTAGAGAGGACATCAATATACAGTAGAGAGGACATCAATATACAGTAGATTGATACAGTAGAGAGGACATCAATATACAGTAGAGAGGACATCAATATACAGTAGATTGATACAGTAGAGAGGACATCAATATACAGTAGAGAGGACATCAATATACAGTAGAGAGGACATCAATATACAGTAGAGAGGACATCAATATACAGTAGAGAGGACATCAATATACAGTAGAGAGGACATCAATATACAGTAGAGAGGACATCAATATACAGTAGATTGATACAGTAGAGGACATCAATATACAGTAGAGAGGACATCAATATACAGTAGAGGACATCAATATACAGTAGAGAGGACATCAATATACAGTAGAGAGGACATCAATATACAGTAGAGAGGATCATCAATATACAGTAGATTGATTAGAGAGGACATCAATATACAGTAGAGAGGACATCAATATACAGTAGATTGATACAGTAGAGAGGACATCAACATACAGTAGATTGATACAGTAGAGAGGACATCAATATACAGTAGATTGATACAGTAGAGAGGACATCAATATACAGTAGATTGATACAGTAGAGAGGACATCAATATACAGTAGAGAGGACATCAATATACAGTAGAGAGGACATCAATATACAGTAGAGAGGACATCAATATACAGTAGAGAGGACATCAATATACAGTAGAGAGGACATCAATATACAGTAGAGAGGACATCAATATACACATCAATATACAGAGAGGACATCAATATACAGTAGTAGACATCAATATACAGTAGAGAGGACATCAATATACAGTAGAGAGGACATCAATATACAGTAGAGAGGACATCAATATACAGTAGAGAGGACATCAATATACAGTAGAGGACATCAATATACAGTAGAGGACATCAATATACAGTCAATATACAGTAGAGAGGACATCAATATACAGTAGAGAGACATCAATATACAGTAGAGAGGACATCAATATACAGTAGAGAGGACATCAATATACAGTAGAGAGGACATCAATATACAGTCAATATACAGTAGAGAGGACATCAACATACAGTAGAGAGGACATCAATATACAGTAGAGAGGACATCAATATACAGTAGAGAGGACATCAATATACAGTAGAGAGGACATCAATATACAGTAGAGAGGACATCAATATACAGTAGATTGATACAGTAGAGAGGACATCAATATACAGTAGAGAGGACATCAATATACAGTAGAGAGGACATCAATATACAGTAGAGAGGACATCAATATACAGTAGAGAGGACATCAATATACAGTAGAGAGGACATCAATATACAGTAGAGAGGACATCAGGACATCAACATACAGTAGGACAGAGAGGACATCAATATACAGTAGAGAGGACATCAATATACAGTAGAGAGGACATCAATATACAGTAGACATCAATATACAGTAGAGAGGACATCAATATACAGTAGAGAGGACATCAATATACAGTAGAGAGGACATCAATATACAGTAGAGAGGACATCAATATACAGTAGAGAGGACATCAACATACAGTAGAGAGGACATCAATATACAGTAGAGAGGACATCAATATACAGTAGAGAGGACATCAATATACAGTAGAGAGGACATACAAGGACATCAATATACAGTAGAGAGGACATCAATATACAGTAGAGAGGACATCAATATACAGTAGAGAGGACATCAATATACAGTAGAGAGGATATCAATATACAGTAATTGATACAGTAGAGAGGACATCAATATACAGTAGAGATTGATACAGTAGAGAGGACATCAATATACAGTAGAGAGGACAATATCAATACAGTAGAGAGGACATCAATATACAGTAGAGAGGACATCAATATACAGTAGAGATACAGAGGACATCAATATACAGTAGATCAATATACAGGACATCAATCATACAGTAGATTGATACAGTAGAGAGGACATCAATATACAGTAGAGAGGACATCAACATACAGTAGATTGATACAGTAGAGAGGACATCAATATACAGTAGAGAGGACATCAATATACAGTAGAGAGGACATCAATATACAGTAGAGATTGATACAGTAGAGAGGACATCAATATACAGTAGAGAGGACATCAATATACAGTAGAGAGGACATCAATATACAGTAGAGAGGACATCAATATACAGTAGAGAGGACATCAATATACAGTAGAGAGGACATCAATATACAGTAGAGAGGACATCAATATACAGTAGAGAGGACATCAATATACAGTAGATTGATACAGTAGAGAGGACATCAATATACAGTAGAGAGGACATCAATATACAGTAGAGAGGACATCAATATACAGTAGAGAGGACATCAATATACAGTAGAGAGGACATCAACATACAGTAGATTGATACAGTAGAGAGGACATCAATATACAGTAGAGAGGACATCAATATACAGTAGAGAGGACATCAATATACAGTAGAGAGGACATCAATATACAGTAGATTGATACAGTAGAGAGGACATCAATATACAGTAGATTGATACAGTAGAGAGGACATCAACATACAGTAGATTGATACAGTAGAGAGGACATCAATATACAGTAGAGAGGACATCAATATACAGTAGAGAGGACATCAATATACAGTAGAGAGGACATCAATATACAGTAGAGAGGACATCAATATACAGTAGATTGATACAGTAGAGAGGACATCAATATACAGTAGAGAGGACATCAATATACAGTAGAGAGGATCAATATACAATATACAGTAGAGAGGACATCAAATACAGTAGAGATAGAGAGGACATCAAATACATACAGTCAACATACAGTAGAGGACATCAATATACAGTAGAGAGGACATCAATATACAGGACATCAATATACAGTAGAGAGGACATCAATATACAGTAGAGAGGACATCAATATACAGTAGAGAGGACATCAATATACAGTAGAGAGGACATCAATATACAGTAGAGAGGACATCAATATACAGTAGAGAGGACATCAATATACAGTAGAGAGGACATCAATATACAGTAGATTGATACAGTAGAGAGGACATCAATATACAGTAGAGAGGACATCAATATACAGTAGAGAGGACATCAATATACAGTAGAGAGGACATCAATATACAGTAGATTGATACAGTAGAGAGGACATCAATATACAGTAGAGAGGACATCAATATACAGTAGAGAGGACATCAATATACAGTAGAGAGGACATCAATATACAGTAGATTGATACAGTAGAGAGGACATCAATATACAGTAGAGAGGACATCAATATACAGTAGAGAGGACATCAATATACAGTAGAGAGGACATCAATATACAGTAGAGAGGACATCAATATACAGTAGAGAGGACATCAATATACAGTAGAGAGGACATCAATATACAGTAGAGAGGACATCAATATACAGTAGAGAGGACATCAATATACAGTAGAGAGGACATCAATATACAGTAGAGAGGACATCAACATACAGTAGATTGATACAGTAGAGAGGACATCAATATACAGTAGAGAGGACATCAATATACAGTAGAGAGGACATCAATATTGATACAGTAGAGAGGACATCAATATACAGTAGAGAGACATCAATAGAGGACATCAACATACAGTAGATTGATACAGTAGAGAGGACATCAATATACAGTAGAGAGGACACATCAATATACAGTAGAGAGGACATCAATATACAGATACAGTAGAGGACATCAATATACAGTACAGTAGAGGACATCAATATACAGTAGAGAGGACATCAATATACAGTAGAGAGGACATCAATATACAGAGAGGACATCAAGTAGAGATACAGTAGAGAGGACATCAATATACAGTAGGACATCAATATACAGTAGAGAGGACATCAATATACAGTAGGACATTGATACAGTAGAGAGGACATCAATATACAGTAGAGAGGACATCAATATACAGTACAGAGAGGACATCAATATACAGTAGAGAGGACATCAATATACAGTAGAGAGGACATCAATATACAGTAGAGAGGACATCAATATACAGTAGATTGATACAGTAGAGAGGACATCAATATACAGTAGACATCAATATACAGTAGAGAGGACATCAATATACAGTAGAGAGGACATCATACAATTGATACAGTAGAGAGGACATCAATATACAGTAGAGAGGACATCATACAGATTGATACAGTAGAGACATCAATATACAGTAGAGAGGACATCAATATACAGTAGAGAGGACATCAATATACAGTAGAGAGGACATCAATATACAGTAGAGAGGACATCAATATACAGTAGAGACAGGACATCAATATACAGTAGAGAGGACATCAATATACAGTAGAGGACATCAATAGAGAGGACATCAATATACAGTAGAGAGGACATCAATATACAGTAGATTGATACAGTAGAGAGGACATCATATATACAGTAGAGAGGACATCAATATACAGTAGAGATACAGTGACATCAATATACAGTAGAGAGACATCAATGATACAGTAGAGAGGACATACAATTGATACAGTAGAGAGGACATCAATATACAGTAGAGGACATCAATATACAGTAGAGAGGACATCAACATCAATTATACAGGACATCAATATACAGTAGAGAGGACATCAATATACAGTAGTAGAGGACATCAATATACAGTAGATTGATACAGTAGAGAGGACATCAATATACAGTAGAGAGGACATCAATTGATACAGTAGAGAGGACATCAATATACAGTAGAGAGGACATACAATCAATATACAGTAGAGAGGACATCAATATACAGTAGAGAGGACATCAATATACAGTAGATTGATACAGTAGAGAGGACATCAATATACAGAGAGGACATCAATATACAGTAGAGAGGACATCAATATACAGTAGACATTGATACAGTAGAGAGGACATCAACATCAATATACAGTAGAGAGGACATCAATATACAGTAGATTGACATCAATATACAGTAGAGAGGACATCAATATACAGTAGATTGAGGACATCAATATACAGTAGAGAGGACATCAATATACAGTAGAGAGGACATGATACAGTAGAGAGGACATCAATATACAGTAGAGAGGACATCAATATACAGTAGAGGACATCAATATACAGTAGAGAGGACATCAATATACAGTAGAGAGGACATCAATATACAGTAGAGAGGACATCAATATACAGTAGAGAGGACATCAATATACAGTAGAGAGGACATCAATATACAGTAGAGAGGACATCAATATACAGTAGATTGATACAGTAGAGAGGACATCAACATACAGTAGATTGATACAGTAGAGAGGACATCAATATACAGTAGAGAGGACATCAATATACAGACATCAATATACAGTAGAGAGGACATCAATATACAGTAGATTGAGGACATCAATATACAGTAGAGAGGACATCAATATACAGTAGAGAGGACATCAATATACAGTAGAGAGGACATCAATATACAGTAGAGAGGACATCAATATACAGTAGAGAGGACATCAATATACAGTAGAGAGGACATCAATATACAGTAGATTGATACAGTAGAGAGGACATCAATATACAGTAGAGAGGACATCAATATACAGTAGATTGATACAGTAGAGAGGACATCAATATACAGTAGAGAGGACATCAACATACAGTAGAGAGGACATCAATATACAGTAGATTGATACAGTAGAGAGGACATCAATATACAGTAGAGAGGACATCAATATACAGTAGAGAGGACATCAATATACAGTAGAGGACATCAATATACAGTATACAGTAGAGGACATCAATATACAGTAGAGAGGACATCAATATACAGTAGAGAGGACATCAATATACAGTAGAGAGGACATCAATATACAGTAGAGAGGACATCAATATACAGTAGAGAGGACATCAATATACAGTAGAGAGGACATCAATATACAGTAGAGAGGACATCAATATACAGTAGAGAGGACATCAATATACAGTAGAGAGGACATCAATATACAGTAGATTGATACAGTAGAGAGGACATCAATATACAGTAGATTGATACAGTAGAGAGGACATCAATATACAGTAGAGAGGACATCAATATACAGTAGATTGATACAGTAGAGAGGACATCAATATACAGTAGAGAGGACATCAATATACAGTAGAGAGGACATCAATATACAGTAGAGAGGATACAGTAGAGAGGACATCAATATACAGTAGAGAGGACATCAATATACAGTAGAGAGGACATCAATATACAGTAGAGAGGACATCAATATACAGTAGAGAGGACATCAATATACAGTAGAGAGGACATCAATATACAGTAGAGAGGACATCAATATACAGTAGAGGATATACATATACAGTAGAGAGGACATCAATATACAGTAGAGAGGACATCAATACAGTAGAGGACATCAATATACAGTAGAGGACATCAATATACAGTAGAGAGGACATCAATATACAGTAGAGAGGACATCAATATACAGTAGGACATCAATTGATACAGTAGAGAGGACATCAATATACAGTAGAGAGTACAGAGAGGATCAATATACAGTAGAGAGGACATCAATAGGACATCAATGATACAGTAGAGAGGACATCAATATACAGTAGACATCAATATGATACAGACATCAATATACAGTAGAGAGGACATCAATATACAGTAGAGAGGACATCAATATACAGTAGAGAGGACATCAATATACAGTAGAGAGGACATCAACATACAGTAGATTGATACAGTAGAGAGGACATCAATATACAGTAGATTGATACAGTAGAGAGGACATCAATATACAGTAGAGAGGACATCAATATACAGTAGAGAGGACATCAATATACAGTAGAGAGGACATCAATATACAGTAGAGAGGACATCAATATACAGTAGAGAGGACATCAATATACAGTAGAGAGGACATCAATATACAGTAGATTGATACAGTAGAGAGGACATCAATATACAGTAGAGAGGACATCAATATACAGTAGAGAGACATCAATATACAGTAGAGAGGACATCAATATACAGTAGAGATACAGAGGACATCAATATACAGTAGAGAGGACATCAATATACAGTAGATTGATACAGTAGAGAGGACATCAATATACAGTAGATTGATACAGTAGAGAGGACATCAATATACAGTAGATTGATACAGTAGAGAGGACATCAATATACAGTAGAGAGGACATCAATATACAGTAGAGAGGACATCAATATACAGTAGAGAGGACATCAATATACAGTAGAGAGGACATCAATATACAGTAGAGAGGACATACAGTAGAGAGGACATCAATATACAGTAGATTGATACAGTAGAGAGGACATCAATATACAGTAGAGGACATCAACATACAGTAGAGAGGACATCAACATACAGTAGAGAGGACATCAATATACAGTAGAGAGGACATCAACATACAGTAGAGAGGACATCAACATACAGGACATATACAGTAGAGAGGACATCAATATACAGTAGAGAGGACATCACAGTAGATACAGTAGAGAGGACATCAATATACAGTAGATTGAGTACAGTAGAGAGGACATTGATACAGTAGAGAGGACATCAATATACAGTAGAGAGGACATCAACAGTAGATTGATACAGTACAGTAGAGAGGACATCAATATACAGTAGAGAGGACATCAATATACAGTAGAGAGGACATCAATATACAGTAGAGAGGACATCAATATACAGAGAGGACATCAATATACAGGACATCAATATACAGACATCAATATACAGTAGAGAGGACATCAATATACAGTAGAGAGGACATCAATATACAGTAGAGAGGACATCAATATACAGTAGAGAGGACATCAATATACAGTAGACATCAATATACAGTAGAGAGGACATCAATATACAGTAGAGAGGACATCAATATACAGTAGATTGATACAGTAGAGAGGACATCAATATACAGTAGAGTAGAGGACATCAACATACAGTAGAGAGGACATACAATTGATACAGTAGAGAGGACATCAGTAGAGAGGACAATATACAGTAGATTGATACAGTAGAGAGGACATCAATAGACATCAATATACAGTAGAGAGGACATCAATATACAGTAGAGAGGACATCAATATACAGGACATCAATATACAGTAGAGAGGACATCAATATACAGTAGAGAGGACATCAACATACAATATACAGTAGAGAGGACATCAATATACAGTAGAGAGGACATCAATATACAGTAGAGAGGACATCAGTAGAGAGGACATCAATATACAGTAGAGAGGACATCAATATACAGTAGAGAGGACATCAATATACAGTAGAGAGGACATCAATATACAGTAGAGAGGACATCAATATACAGTAGAGAGGACATCAACATACAGTAGATTGATACAGTAGAGAGGACATCAATATACAGTAGAGAGGACATCAACATACAGTAGAGAGGACATCAATATACAGTAGAGAGGACATCAATATACAGTAGAGAGGACATCAATATACAGTAGAGAGGACATCAATATACAGTAGAGAGACATTGATACAGTAGAGAGGACATCAATATACAGTAGAGAGGACATCAATATACAGAGAGGACATCAATATACAGTAGAGAGGACATCAATATACAGTAGAGAGGACATCAATATACAGTAGAGAGGACATCAATATACAGTAGAGAGGACATCAATATACAGTAGAGAGGACATCAATATACAGTAGATTGATACAGTAGAGAGGACATCAATATACAGGACATCAATATACAGAGAGGACATCAATATACAGTAGATTGATTGATACAGTAGAGAGGACATCAAATATACAGTAGAGAGGACATCAATATACAGTAGAGAGGACATCAATATACAGTAGAGAGGACATCAACATCAATATACAGTAGAGAGGACATCAACATCAGATTGATACAGTAGAGAGGACATCAATATACAGTAGAGTAGGACATCAATATACAGTAGAGAGGACATCAATATACAGACATCAACATACAGTAGAGAGGACATCAACATACAGTAGATTTATACAGTAGAGAGGACATCAACATACAGTAGATTGATACAGTAGAGAGGACATCAATATACAGTAGAGAGGACATCAATATACAGTAGATTGATACAGTAGAGAGGACATCAATATACAGTAGAGAGGACATCAACATACAGTAGAGAGGACATCAACATACAGTAGAGAGGACATCAATATACAGTAGAGAGGACATCAATATACAGTAGAGAGGACATCAACATACAGTAGAGAGGACATCAATATACAGTAGATTGATACAGTAGAGAGGACATCAATATACAGTAGAGAGGACATCAATATACAGTAGAGAGGACATCAATATACAGTAGAGAGGACATCAATATACAGTAGAGAGGACATCAATATACAGTAGAGAGGACATCAATATACAGTAGAGATCAAGGACATCACATATACAGTAGATTGATACAGTAGAGAGGACATCAATATACAGTAGAGGACATCATACAATATACAGTAGAGAGGACATCAATATACAGTAGATTGATACAGTAGAGAGGACATCAATATACAGTAGATTGATACAGTAGAGAGGACATCAATATACAGTAGAGAGGACATCAATATACAGTAGAGAGGACATCAACATACAGTAGAGAGGACATCAATATACAGTAGAGAGGACATCAGGACATCAATATACAGTAGAGAGGACATCAACATCAATTGATACAGTAGAGAGGACATCAATATACAGTAGAGAGGACATCATCATATACAGTAGAGAGGACATCAATATACAGAGAGTAGAGAGGACATCAATATACAGTAGAGAGGACATCAATATACAGTAGAGAGGACATCAATATACAGTAGATTGATACAGTAGAGAGGACATCAATATACAGTAGAGAGGACATCAATATACAGTAGAGAGGACATCAATATACAGTAGAGAGGACATCAATATACAGTAGATTGATACAGTAGAGAGGACATCAATATACAGTAGAGAGGACATCAACATACAGTAGAGAGGACACATACAGTAGATTGATACAGTAGAGAGGACATCAATATACAGTAGATTGATACAGTAGAGAGGACATCAATATACAGTAGAGAGGACAGATTGATACAGGACATCAATATACAGTAGAGAGGACATCAATATACAGTAGATTGAGGACATCAAATACATACAGTAGAGAGGACATCAATATACAGTAGAGAGGACATCAATATACATTGATACAGTAGAGGACATCAATATACAGTAGAGAGGACATCAATATACATTGATACAGAGAGGACATCAATATACAGTAGAGAGGACATCAATATACAGTAGAGAGGACATCAATATACAGTAGAGAGGACATCAATATACAGTAGAGAGGACATCAATATACAGTAGAGAGGACATCAACATACAGTAGAGAGGACATCAATATACAGTAGATTGATACAGTAGAGAGGACATCAACATACAGTAGATTGATACAGTAGAGAGGACATCAATATACAGTAGAGAGGACATCAATATACAGTAGAGAGGACATCAACATACAGTAGAGAGGACATCAATATACAGTAGAGAGGACATCAATATACAGTAGATTGATACAGTAGAGAGGACATCAATATACAGTAGAGAGGACATCAATATACAGTAGAGAGGACATCAATATACAGTAGAGAGGACATCAATATACAGTAGAGAGGACATCAATATACAGTAGAGAGGACATCAATATACAGTAGAGAGGACATCAATATACAGTAGATTGATACAGTAGAGAGGACATCAATATACAGTAGAGGACAATATACAGTAGAGAGGACATCAATATACAGTAGAGACATCAATATACAATCAATATACAGTAGAGAGGACATCAATATACAGTAGAGAGGACATCAATATACAGTAGAGAGGACATCAATATACAGTAGAGAGGACATCAATATACAGTAGAGAGGACATCAATATACAGTAGATTGATACAGTAGAGAGGACATCAATATACAGTAGAGAGGACATCAACATACAGTAGATTGATACAGTAGAGAGGACATCAATATACAGTAGAGAGGACATCAATATACAGTAGAGAGGACATCAATATACAGTAGAGAGGACATCAATATACAGTAGAGAGGACATCAATATACAGTAGAGAGGACATCAATATACAGTAGAGAGGACATCAATATACAGTAGAGAGGACATCAATATACAGTAGAGAGGACATCAATATACAGTAGATATACAGTAGAGAGGACATCAATATACAGTAGAGAGGACATCAACATACAGTAGAGAGGACATCAATATACAGTAGATTGATACAGTAGAGAGGACATCAACATACAGTAGATTGATACAGTAGAGAGGACATCAACATACAGTAGAGAGGACATCAACATACAGTAGATTGATACAGTAGAGAGGACATCAATATACAGTAGACATCAATATACAGTAGAGAGGACATCAATATACAGTAGAGAGGACATCAATATACATCAGGACATCAATATACAGTAGAGAGGACATCAATATACATATACAGTAGAGAGGACATCAATATACAGTAGAGAGGATCAATATACAGTAGAGAGGACATCAATATACAGTACAGAGAGGACATCAATATACAGTAGAGAGGACATCAATATACAGTAGAGAGGACATCAATGATACAGTAGAGAGGACATCAATATACATACAGTAGAGAGGACATCAATATACAGTAGAGAGGACATCAATGATACAGTAGAGAGGACATCAATATACAGTAGAGAGGACATCAACATACAGATTATACAGTAGAGAGGACATCAATATACAGTAGAGAGGACATCAATATACAGTAGACATTGATACAGTAGAGAGGACATCAATATACAGTAGAGAGGACATCAATATACAGTAGATCAATGATACAGTAGAGAGGACATCAATATACAGTAGAGAGGACATCAATATACAGTAGAGAGGACATCAATCAATATACAGTAGACATCAATATACAGTAGAGAGGACATCAATGATACAGTAGAGAGGACATCAATCAATATACAGTAGAGAGGACATCAATATACAGTAGATTGATACAGTAGAGAGGACATCAATATACAGTAGAGAGGACATCAATATACAGTAGAGAGGACATCATACATATACAGTAGAGACATCAATATACAGTAGAGGACATCAATATACAGTAGATTGATACAGTAGAGAGGACATCAATATACAGTAGATTGACATCAATATACAGAGGACATCAATATACAGTAGAGAGGACATCAACATATACAGTGATACAGAGAGGACATCAATATACAGTAGAGAGGACATCAATATACAGTAGAGAGGACATCAATATACAGTAGAGAGGACATCAATATACAGTAGAGAGGACATCAATATACAGTAGAGAGGACATCAATATACAGTAGAGAGGACATCAATATACAGTAGAGAGGACATCAATATACAGTAGAGAGGACATCAATATACAGTAGATTGAGGACATCAATATACAGTAGAGAGACATCAATATACAGTAGGACATCAATATACAGTAGAGAGGACATCAATATACAGTAGGACATCAATATACAGAGAGGACATCAATGATACAGTAGAGAGGACATCAATCAATATACAGTAGAGAGGACATCAATATACAGTAGAGAGGACATCAATATACAGTAGAGAGGACATCAATATACAGTAGATTGACATCAATATACAGTAGAGGACATCAATATACAATATACAGTAGAGAGGACATCAATATACAGTAGATTGATACAGTAGAGAGGACATCAATATACAGTAGAGAGGACATCAATATACAGTAGATTGATACAGTAGAGAGGACATCAATATACAGTAGAGAGGACATCAATATACAGTAGATTGATACAGTAGAGAGGACATCAATATACAGTAGAGAGGACATCAATATACAGTAGATTGATACAGTAGAGAGGACATCAATATACAGTAGATTGATACAGTAGAGAGGACATCAATATACAGTAGAGAGGACATCAATATACAGTAGAGAGGACATCAATATACAGTAGAGAGGACATCAACATACAGTAGATTGATACAGTAGAGAGGACATCAATATACAGTAGAGAGGACATCAATATACAGTAGAGAGGACATCAATATACAGTAGATTGATACAGTAGAGAGGACATCAATATACAGTAGAGAGGACATCAATATACAGTAGAGAGGACATCAATATACAGTAGAGAGGACATCAATATACAGTAGAGAGGACATCAATATACAGTAGAGAGGACATCAATATACAGTAGAGAGGACATCAATATACAGTAGAGAGGACATCAATATACAGTAGAGAGGACATCAATCAATATACAGTAGAGAGGACATCAATATACAGTAGAGAGGACATCAATACAGTACAGTAGACATCAATATACAGTAGAGGAGGACATCAATATACAGTAGAGAGGACATCAATATACAGTACATCAATATAGTAGAGAGGACATCAATATACAGTAGATTGATACAGTAGAGAGGACATCAATATACAGTAGAGAGGACATCAATATACAGTAGACATCAATATACAGTAGGACATCAATATACAGTAGTAGATCAATATGATATACAGTAGAGAGGACATCAATATACAGTAGAGAGGACATCATATACAGTATAGGACATCAATATACAGTAGAGAGGACATCAATATACAGTAGAGAGGACATCAATATACAGTAGAGAGGACATCAATATACAGTAGATTGATACAGTAGAGAGGACATCAATATACAGTAGAGAGGACATCAATATACAGTAGAAGGATACAGTAGAGAGGACATCAATATACAGTAGAGAGGACATAGAGAGGACATCAATATACAGTAGATTGATACAGTAGAGAGGACATCAATATACAGTAGAGAGGACATCAATATACAGTAGAGAGGACATCAATATACAGTAGAGAGGACATCAATATACAGTAGAGAGGACATCAATATACAGTAGATTGATACAGTAGAGGACATCAATATACAGTAGAGAGGATATACAGTAGATTGATACAGACATCAATATACAGTGATACAGACATCAATATACAGAGAGGACATCAATATACAGTAGAGAGGACATCAATATACAGTAGATTGATACAGTAGAGAGGACATCAATATACAGTAGAGAGGACATCAATATACAGTAGAGAGGACATCAATATACAGTAGAGAGGACATCAATATACAGTAGAGAGGACATCAACATACAGTAGAGAGGACATCAACATACAGTAGAGAGGACATCAATATACAGTAGAGAGGACATCAATATACAGTAGAGAGGACATCAATATACAGTAGAGAGGACATCAATATACAGTAGAGAGGACATCAATATACAGTAGATTGATACAGTAGAGAGGACATCAATATACAGTAGAGAGGACATCAATATACAGTAGAGAGGACATCAATATACAGTAGATTGATACAGTAGAGAGGACATCAATATACAGTAGAGAGGACATCAATATACAGTAGAGAGGACATCAATATACAGTAGATTGATACAGTAGAGAGGACATCAATATACAGTAGAGAGGACATCAATATACAGTAGAGAGGACATCAATATACAGTAGAGAGGACATCAATATACAGTAGAGAGGACATCAATATACAGACATCAATATACAGTAGAGGACATCAATATACAGACATCAATATACAGTAGAGAGGACATCAATATACAGACATCAATATACAGTAGAGGACATCAATATACAGTACAGAGAGGACATCAATATACAGTAGATTGATACAGTAGAGAGGACATCAATATACAGTAGAGAGGACATCAATATACAGTAGATATACAGTGATACAGTAGAGAGGACATCAATATACAGTAGAGATACAGTGACATCAATATACAGTAGAGGACATCAATATACAGTAGATTGATACAGTAGAGAGGACATCAATATACAGTAGAGAGGACATCAATATACAGTAGAGAGGACATCAATATACAGTAGATTGATACAGTAGAGAGGACATCAATATACAGTAGAGAGGACATCAATATACAGTAGAGAGGACATCAACATACAGTAGATTGATACAGTAGAGAGGACATCAATATACAGTAGAGAGGACATCAATATACAGTAGATTGATACAGTAGAGAGGACATCAACATACAGTAGAGAGGACATCACAAATCATTCTCTGTCTGTGATCTGCTCTAGTGTACAGTATGATGTTAAATGATGATTGACAAACCGACAAACGCAGCTAGTACCATTTATCTCCATCAGCTGAGAGTTCCTCTGGACCATCGGGCTTTGGCATCCATTACAGGAAGTAACCAAAAGAAAAACACAAAATAGATATTTACAATATAGAAATGAATTATGGGTTAGTCCTGATAATGGGTCGACATACATACCTGAACTTGAAGGAATTCATCGGATTCATGTTGAGGCAGCTTTTTTGCAGAGAGGACTTTGATTTGCTCATATTCACTAATGCTGCTGTGAATTTCTCTACGTCATTAGGATCCAAGGTTTCTACAGGGAAGAAAGATACACTGCTAGTGAGGGAAATGCTTGTTATCCAGTGTGAAGTACTCGACGGAGGATTGGCAGAGTAACGTTAAAAACGCTTTTGATAATCTGGAAAAAACGCAATAGAAATCCAAATCAATCATTATTTGTATTACTGATGAATGACATACTATTTGAGTCAACACAGTCAACAATAAAAATCAATCATTGTTCGATTGATAGATAGATTGATCGTATAATCGATTAACCAATTGATCGACGGATCGATTGACCGACTGATCAACTAATCAGCTGATTAATGTATCATACCCAGTAGTAAGTCCAGTCTCTGTGAGGTCGTGGATGGTGGGTGCAGTTCTCTGTAGACGGCTGACATCGTATAATCGACAGATCGATTGACCGACTGATTAATGTATCATACCCAGTAGTAAGTCCAGTCTCTGTGAGGTCGTGGATGGTGGGTGCAGTTCTCTGTAGACGGCTGACATCGTATAATCGACAGATCGATTGACCGACTGATTAATGTATCATACCCAGTAGTAAGTCCAGTCTCTGTGAGGTCGTGGATGGTGGGTGCAGTTCTCTGTAGACGGCTGACAAAAGCTGCTCTCTCTCCTGCAGGCTGGAGATGTGAAGGACATCGAGGGTGGTGAGGACATGGAGGGTGGTGCCTCTGTCAGGGTCAAAGGTCAGTAAAAACTTCAGTGGACTTGAGCCTGGAATACATTGCAAGTTTGCTCTTGGAGTTCCATCATCGGATCTTATTTTTTCAATGTAATATAACCAGCTTATAGCCTACATTAGTAGGCTACTACTATTACATTATTACACGTCCATTTATTTCACTGTTTTCAAGAAGTAAAACAAATAGTCTAATGATTTCATTAAATATTAAAAGCCACACAATACAGGCTTTCAATACACAACAAGGCTTCATATGTCAGCATCAAACTGAAAGTACAGTAGTTCTGTCAGTGTTACTATCAGGTTATTGGTCACCTCCCTGACCAAGGCCCTCCCCCGATAGCTTAGTTTTGCCGGGTGGCCAGCACTAGGAAGAGTCTTGGTGTTTCCAAACTTCTTCAACGCTGCAGACATGTTTTGGTAACCTTCCCGATATCTGTGCCTCTAATGGACAATCGTAGCTCTATGGACAATTCCTTCAACCTCATGGCTTGGTTTTTGTTCTGACATCGGCTGTCAACTGTGGGACCTTATATATATGGGTGTGTGCCTTTCCAAATCATGTCCAATCAGGTGGACTCCAATCAAGTTGTAGAAACATCTAAAGGATGATCAATGGAAACAGGATGCACCTGAGCTCAATTTTGAGTCTCATAGCAAAGGGTCTGAATACTTATGTACATGAGGTAGGTCAGTTTTTTATTGATAATACATTTGCAAAAAAAAAATGTTTTGCTTAATCATTATGGGGTATTGTGATGTCATTATGGGGTATTGTGATGTCATTATGGGGTATTGTGATGTCATTATGGGGTATTGTGATGTCATTATGGGGTATTGTGATGTCATTATGGGGTATTGTGATGTCATTATGGGGTATTGTGATGTCATTATGGGGTATTGTGATGTCATTATGGGGTATTGTGATGTCATTATGGGGTATTGTGATGTCATTATGGGGTATTGTGATGTCATTATGGGGTATTGTGATGTTATTATGGGGTATTGTGTGTAGATTGATGAGGATTTGTATTTATTTAACATTATGGAGGGTTTATAAATCAGTGAAAAGAAGCAGACATCTCTCTGCCCAAAGAGGTTCTACTGAACTACAATACTACAGTCGTGGCCAATAGTTTTGAGAGTGACACAAATATTAATTTTCACAAAGTCTGCTGCCTCAGTTTGTATGATGGTAATTTGCATGTACTCCAGAATGTTATGAAGAGTGATCAGATTAATTGGAATTAATTGCAAAGTCCCTCATTGCCATGCAAATGAACTGAATCTCCCAAAAATATTCCCACTGCATTTCAGCCCTGCCACAAAAGGGCCAGCTGACATCATGTCAGTAATTCTTGCGTTATTAACACAGGTGTGAGTGTTGATGAGGACAAGGCTGGAGATCACTCTATCATGCTTATTGAATTCGAATAACAGACTGGAAGCTTCACAGGAGGGTGGTGCTTGGAACCATTGTTCTTCCTCTGTCAAACATGGTTACCTGCAAGGAAACACGTGCCGTCATCATTGCCTTGCTCAAAAAAGGCTTCACAAGCAAGGATATTGTTGCCAGTAAGATTGCACCTAAATCAACCATTTATCAGATCATCAAGAACTTCAAGGAGAGCGGTTCAATTGTTGTGAAGAAGGCTTCAGGGCACCCAAGAAAGTCCAGCAAACACCAGGACCGTCTCCTAAAGTGATTCAGTACAGTACAGAGCTGGCTCAGGAATGGCAGCAGGCAGGTGTGAGAGCATCTGCATGCACAGTGAGGCGAAGACTTTTGGAGGCTGGCCTGGTGTCAAGAAGGGCAGCAAAGAAGACACTTCTCTCCAGGAAAAACATCAGGGACAGACTGATATTCTGCAAAAGGTACAGGGATTGGACTGCTGAGGAAGGGGGTAAAGTCATTTTCTCTGATGAATCCCCTTTCTGATTGTTTGGGGCATCCGGAAAAAAGCTTGTCCGGAGAAGACAAGGTGAGCGCTACCATCAGTCCTGTGTCATGCCAACAGTAAAGCATCCTGAAACCATTCATGTGTGGGGTTGCTTCTCAGCCAAGGGAGTGGGCTCACTCACAATTTTGCCTAGGAACACAGCTATGAATAAAGAATGGTACCAACACATCCTCCGAGAGCATCTTCTCCCAACCATCCAGGAACAGTTTGGTGACAAACAATGCCTTTTCCAGCATGGTGGAGCACCTTGCCGTAAGGCAAAAGTGTTAACTAAGTGGCGCGAGGAACAAAACATCGATATTTGGGTCCATCGCCAGGAAACTCCCCAGACCTTAATCCCATTGAGAACGTGTGGTCAATCCTCAGGAGGCGGGTGGACAATCAAAAACCCACAAATTCTGACAAACTCCAAGCATTGATTATGCAAGAATGGGCTGCCATCAGTCAGGATGTGGCCCAGAAGTTAATTGACAGCATGCCAGGGCGAATTGGAGATGTCTTGAAAAAGAAGGGTCAACACTGCAAATATTGACTCTTTGCATCAACTTCATGTAATTCATGTAAGTCAATACATTTACATTTAAGTCATTTAGCAGACGCTCTTATCCAGAGCGACTTTGACACTAATGAAATGCTTGTAATTATACATCCAACAAAAATATCTAAAGACACTGAAGCAGTAAACATTGTGAAAATTATTATTTGTTTTATTCTCAAAACCTTTGGCCACGACTGTATATCAGACTGAAATGTTATTGCTGTAGGCCATTTATCTGACTATCAGACTGAAATGACTGACACTTTAATCAAAATGTTATGGCTGTAGGCCATTTATCTGACTATCAGACTGAAATGACTGATGCTTTAATCAAAATGTTATTGCTGTAGGCCATTTATCTGACTATCAGACTGAAATGTTATGGCTGTAGGCCATTTATCTTACAGGAGAAATTGCAGCAATAAGGACAACTCTGAAAAGAGTGCTGTTCAATCACAGACTGCTCACCCTGTTCAATCACAGACTGCTCACCCCTGTTCAATCACAGACTGCTCACCCCTGTTCAATCACATACTGCTCACCCCTGTTCAATCACAGACTGCTCACCCCTGTTCAATCACAGACTGCTCACCCCTGTTCAATCACAGACTGCTCACCCTGTTCAATCACAGACTGCTCACCCCTGTTCAATCACAGACTGCTCACCCCTGTTCAATCACAGACTGCTCACCCCTGTTCAATCACAGACTGCTCACCCCTGTTCAATCACAGACTGCTCACCCCTGTTCAATCACAGACTGCTCACCCCTGTTCAATCACAGACTGCTCACCCCTGTTCAATCACAGACTGCTCACCCCTGTTCAATCACAGACTTGCCAGCTTCTGTAAATGGTGTCCCACTGTTCTGTCTTCGTCAAGTCACTACTAGGGAACTTCTGGATGCTCTGATTATTGTTGATGTTTAAACGTCCAGATATGATTGACCCGTGTCTTCTGCACCTCTGATTGTGGAGCCCTTGACCCATATTTTAAATGTATCCATTTTCTTGGGTATTATTCCTAAGGTGTAGAAAGGCGGCCCTTGTTCTCCACAAAAGGTGGCGATCTCTCCGATCTTAATAATTAAAACGTTAATGTTTAGCAAAAAATGTTTGAACTCTTGGTCATTTCTCAGTTGCTGTCCTTTTTCGATAGATGCTGTCCTTTTTCGATAGATGCTGTCCTTTTTCGATAGTTGCTGTCCTTTTTCGATGGTTGCGGTCCTTTTTCGATAGTTGCTGTCCTTTTTCGATGGTTGCGGTCCTTTTTCGATAGTTGCTGTCCTTTTTCGATAGTTGCTGTCCTTTTTCGATGGTTGCTGTCCTTTTTCGATAGTTGCTGTCCTTTTTTGATAGTTGCGGTCCTTTTTCGATAGTTGCTGTCTTTTTTCGATAGTTGCTGTCCTTTTTCGATTTGAATGCTCACCAGTCTGGCTTTAGGACACCAGTGGAGGCTCCTTAGAGACGGAAGGGGAGGACCATCCTACTTAGTGAAATTCTTTTTTTCTTTTTTTTTTAAATAGTGAAACGTAAAAAAGTTATCCTAACTAAATATATTCACGTCACCAAATAATTGATTAAAACACACTGTTTTGCAGTGAAGGTCTACAGTAGCCTCAACAGCACTCTGTAGGGTAGCACCATGGTGTAGCCGGAGGACAGCTGGCTTCCATCCTCCTCTGGGGTACAATGAAGGTCGACAGTAGCCTCAACAGCACTCTGTAGGGTAGCACCACGGTGTAGCCGGAGGACAGATGGCTTCCGTCCTCCTCTGGGTACAATGAAGGTCTACAGTAGCCTCAGCAGCACTCTGTAGGGTAGCACCATTGTGTAGCCGGAGGACAGCTGGCTTCCATCCTCCTCTAGGTACATTGACCTCAAGAGCTGCAATTGACTATATATTTGGTTGGTTCTCCCATCGATCAGGTTCCCGCTTACAAATATCCGGGCATCTGGATTGAAAAATACCTGTTTAAAAAAAACTTATGGATACAGTAAAAACTTATGGATACAGTAGAGACTTATGGATACAGAGAGACTTATGGATACAGTAGAGACTTATGGATACAGTAGAGACTTATGGATACAGAGAGACTTATGGATACAGTAGAGACTTATGGATACAGAGAGACTTATGGATACAGTAAAGACTTATGGATACAGAGAGACTTATGGATACAGTAGAGACGTATGGATACAGAGAGAGTTATGGATACAGAGAGACTTATGGATACAGTAGAGACTTATGGATACAGTGAGACTTATGGATACAGTAGAGACTTATGGATACAGAGAGACTTATGGATACAGTAGAGACTTATGGATACAGTAGAGACTTATGGATACAGTAGAGACTTATGGATACACCAAATATTAAGTTCTGCTTTTCTGATGTATCAAATACTTATGTCATGCAATAAAATGCTAATTAATTACTTAAAAATCATACAATGTGATTTTCTGGATTTTTGTTTTAGATTCCGCCCCTCACAGTTGAAGTGTACCTATGATAAAAAAAATTACAGACCTCTACATGCTTTGTAAGTAGGAAAACCTGCAACATCGGCAGTGTATCAAATACTTGTTCTCCCCACTGTATAGAGTAGTAATATTCTGTCTGGTGTGTTTGAGTGAGCGAGAGAGGGAGATCCTAATGACTCGACTGGATATCCTAACGCTGCATGGAGAGAAGAGAAATACCGGTTTTCAGTCAATGTATCTATACTAAAAAAAATATATATACAAAATCAACATGCAACAATTTCAACGATTTTACTGAGTTAAAGTTCATTCATATAAGGAAATCAGTCAATTTAAGTCAATTTATTAGGCCATAATATATGGATTTCAAATGACTGGGCAGGGGCGCAGCTTTGGCTGGGCCTGGGAGGGCATCGGCCCCCTTACTTGGGAGCCAGGCCCAACCTCTGGGGAGCCAGGCACGGCCAATCAGAATGATTTTTTTCCCACAAAAGGGATTTATTACAGACAGAAATACTCCTCAGTTTCATCAGCTGTCTGGGTGGCTAGTCTCAGACAATCCTTCAGGTGAAGTAGCCAGATGTGGAGGTCCTGGGTTGTCGTGGTTACACGAGGTCTCCGGTTGTGAGGCTGGTTGAACGTACTGCCAAATTCTCTACAACAACGTTGGAGGCAGCTTATAGTAGAGAAATGAACATTCCAAGCTCTGGTGTACATTCCTGCAGTCAGCCAATTGCACGAGCCCTCAAAACTTGAGACATTGCATTGTTTGACAAAATTTCACATTTTAGAGTGGCCTTTTATTGTCCCCAGCACAAGGTGTACCTGTACAAGGTGCATGTGCTTCTACACCTGCATTGCTTGCTGTTTGGGGTTGTAGGCTGGGTTTCTGTACAGCACTTTGACATATCAGCTGATGTAAGAAGGGCTTTGTATAAGGGCTTTATAAATACATTTGATTTGATATTTCAGCTCATGAAACATGAGACCAAGACTTTAAATGTTGCGTTTATATTTTTGTTCAGTATAAATCACGAGGCACATTTGAATTTCCTGATGCGCAGGAAAATTTTCTTAAGACTTCTTCGGGATCGGTGTCCCTTCCACGGGACGGTTGAGCTAACGTAGGCTAATGTGATTAACATGAGGTTGAGCTAACGTAGGCTAATGTGATTAACATGAGGTTGAGCTAACATAGGCTAATGTGATTAACATGAGCTTGTGAGTAACAAGAACATTTCCCAGGACATAGACATATCTGATATGGGCAGAAAGCTTAAATTCTTGTTAACCTGTTACTCCTACCCTCTACTTTTTTGAACATTCTGTTAAAAATCGCGCAACATTTCAGCGCCCTGCTACTCATGCCAGGAATATAGTATATGCATATGATTAGTATGTGTGGATAGAAAACACTCAGACGTTTATAAAACTGGTTAAATCACGGCTGTGGCTATAACATAACGTGCGTTTCATCGGAAAACGCAGGAAAATCTGATCACTGAAAATGGAAAAATATATCCCTGCGCGACTTGAACCCATTGATAAAGGTGAACCACAATTAATGGGGCTGAGGTTGCAGTACCTACAGCTTCCACACGGTGTCTAGAGTCTTGTCTTTTGCCTACTATTTGTTTCTTGGTCAAACAGATGCAAGGCAGCGCAGTTCTTCAGGTCTCGGACCGGATTATTTTGGTTGAGTTTCTACCCGGACATTTTTCCAGACGGACAGCTATAGAATATACTTCGTCTTGTGATTAATTTGATCGCTTATTAACGTTTACTAATACCTAAAGTTGCATTACAAAAGTATTTCGAAGTGTTTTATCGAAAGTTTATCGTCGACTTTTTGAATTTTAAAAAATGACGTTACGTTATGAAACGCTGTTTTTTTTTCGTTTATCACACAGTCTACATATAACGATATCTAGGCTATATATGGACCGATTTAATCGAAAAAAAGACCCAATAGTGATTATGGGACATCTAGGAGTGCCAACAAAGAAGATGGTCAAAGGTAATGAATGTTTTCTATTTTATTGTGCGGTTTGTGTAGCGCCGAATATGCTAATTATTTTGTTTACGTCCCCTGCGGGTCTTTTGTGGTGTTACATGCTATCAGATAATAGCTTCTCATTCTCATAAAAATCTGACTTGTTGCCTGGATTCACAACGAGTGTAGCTTTAATTCAATACCCTGCATGTGTATTTTAATGAACGTTTGAGTTTTAACTAATACTATTAGCATTTAGCGTAGCGCATTTTCATTTCCAGAGCTCTGGATGGGACGCAAGCGTCTCAGTAGGAGCAAGAGGTTAATCTAACTGCAATCTCGAAATTCCAGTAGCTATTACAGTGAAATAATACAATGCTGAACATGAAAATGTATTAATTATAAACAAATTAGGCACATTTGATCAGTCTTGATACAAAATTTTGAACATAAATTCAATGGTTCATTGGATCAGTCTAAAACTTGGCACATACACTGCTCCCATCTAGTGGCCAATATCTAAATTGCAGCTGGGCTGGAATAATACATTATGGCCTTTCTCTTGCATTTCAGAGATGGTATAAAAAAATACAAAAGAACGGTTGTTTTTTTCTTTGTATCATCTTTTACCAGATCTAAAGTGTTATATTCTCCTACATTACTTTCACATTCACACACACTTCAGAGTGTTTCCTTTCAAATGGTACCAAGAAAATGCATATCCTTGCTTCAGGTCCTGAGCTACAGGCAGTTAGTTTTGGGTTTGTCATTTTATGAGATTTAAAAAAGATCAGACATATGTACTCATTAATTCAGCATCGATTTCCTGCTGAGATGTAAATACTGGAATGATTTGATCAGCGGTTCAAATAAAGGTGTTTAAAGGTGAGTTAATTGGCAACGTCAGCTCAGCGGTTCAAATAAAGGTGTTTAAAGGTGAGTTAATTGGCAACGTCAGCTCAGCGG